>NC_083340.1:124760735-125060735 GCF_019175385.1 Lycium barbarum | reverse complement strand
AACGAATATTTTTAAGAAAACGTTTTCAGGTGATCTGACTTCAAGGGGCAAAAACGGTATTATAAGTTTGGAATTTGGAAGAGTACCAAGCTATAGAAGTTGTAGATAATTGAATTAGCTTTCCAACCATAGGTCGTGGGTCCCCAGGTGACGTCGGTACAAGGAGATATGAACGTTTTAAGGTCGAAAGGTCAGTGGGCTAGGCCCAACTCGGGACCAACCGGGTTGGCCCAAAAAAATAATAATAAGGCCCAAATTTGTGAGGGATGGCCCAACATGGCCCAATCCCATGATTTTATTAATTATCCATGTGATAATTAATATAAAGGATCAATTAATGAGTCATATCTCATTAGAAACTTCAAGAACACTTGAGAAAAAGGAAAGAAGGATAAATCTCCAAGGCCATTTCGGCCAAGTGCAAAAATTGACAAGCAAATTGACAAAAATTTCTTCAAAAATTATTTTCTACCAATTAAAGGATTCCTAGCAAGGTGGAGTGGTCTTTGGAGCAAGAAAAATTCATATTCTAGCAAGTTGCAAGACTTAGCTAAGTGAAAGATCAAGGAAGAAGGTAAGAACATATTCTTTACATGTTATGGATATTTTTGCATGTTGTAGTGTGCAAAAGTGAGTGAAATTCATGAATAGCAAGAATATAGTTGTGTGGCGGTGAGTTGTATATCACATGTATAGCCGTGTATATTTGGTGAATCATGAATGCATGGTGAGAAAGTTTTATTTAGTATGTTGGTTGTTGTGTTGTGGATTTTATATTGCAAACAAAAGCCTAATGAGCTTAGTGAAGTATTAGTAGTTGGAGGCTTGTCTTGGAAGATTATGTAAATTGAATATTATGTTCTTACATGTATGGAAGATAATGATATTAGTATGGTGTTGTTGGAATATATATTATAAGGTTGTTATTGTTTTCATTGGAGTTGGAAGGTTTTGAAAGTAGTAAGTTGATTAAGTTGTTATAATGTATCTTGGATTGAATATGGAAATTGTTAGTGTGGTTGAGTTATGTTAATAGTTTGGCCGGGTTTGAATTCCCGGGTTGTTGTTGATTGAAAACTTGCTAGGTAAATGTTGAGGATGGTGTATTTACAGAGGAAATGCTGCCGAAATTTCGGTAGCCAAGTGTTTCCTTAAGATTCTAACTCTAAGTACCCTAATGAAAGTTTGGGTAAATGTGACCAAATCGCAGATTTTGGCGGATTTGCAGCTTGAATTCGGAATAGCAAAAGAAGCGGAAAGAGGTATGTAAGGCTTCACCCTTCTTTCTATGGCATGTCTTAGTTGAAATAAGTTGGGTACGAGCCTCGGGAACAACTCGGTTCCCCGGAATCCGCACCTAAAGTTTTCCACTTTTTGTTCAATAGAATTGAACTAGAAAGTATGCCAATTGTTGGAAAAACCTCCTACACCCTTAGAACTTGTATAAATTGGACCCGATTACCCTAAGACCCTCACAAGTAACGCTATGACACGTAACATACGTAAATCGTATACGCTACCTCATCCGGCCCGAGGTGGGCCCGCTACTCTCGGATTTTTCCTTACAGTCTTGCTTGACTTACTTGAAGTGAATCCAAAGGGAACCTTTGATCCCGATTTCGTTACCAAATGATAAATACTATGACTCCTCTAACGAGGACACTTCCATGACGATAATGATAACAATGATGTTAGATAAGAGAATATGCCTATGATACGTACTACCGGAACGACTCTATGACTAAGATGACTAAGCTAAGTATCTTATGTAAACATGAAAATGATAAACTAATTTTTGAATATTATTTATATTTCCTAGCTATGACTTTATTTTCTAAAAGATTTCAAAGTCTATGAACTGTCATCTATGATGCCCCGATTTCATTCTACGTTTACTTTAATATTATTCCCCGTTGGTAGTCTCACCTTAAAATACTCGTTCCTTCAAGGTGAGACAAAGCGATCACGAGTATTCTATAATATAATTGGAGGTCACCGACCTTACGTCACTCCGATGACTACATGATTCTTCTTTGGGCTTTCCTGCGTGCCAATGAGACATATGTATATAGGATACGTAAATGCATATAAGACATGTAAATGTATGTAAGATATGTGTATATATTTTTTTTAAAACATGCACATGACGAAAGAGCTAGAGCGCTATAGACGCTGATGTACCTACACGACACACGTATATGTATATGATAAAAGAGCTAGAGCGCTATAGACGCTGATATATGTACATGATATATGCATGTGTATACGGGGAAAATGGAGGTAAGGGCAGAGCGTTATGAACGCATATCCACCTGATCAGTTGGCATTACATGATATGATATCGTCCCGGACGCGGGATGCCCGGACGCGGGATGTGTATATTTATGGTTAAATGGATCGGCTGCCGACGCCTCGGCAATATGAGATGTCCTATTTTATATGTATATGTATATGAACAAGGAAAGATTCTTAAAGGAAAGCTAAGTACGCATAGCACCTGCCAAGGGTATATATATATACAGGGTATGTTTCTATCCCAGGACATGTGTTGTAACTCTCTTATGTCATTATACATGATTCATATTTTCTGTATATTACTATTCATGCCTTACATACTCGGTACACTATTCGTACTGACGTCCCTTCTTGTGGACGCTGCGTTTCATGCCGCGCAGGTCAGCAGACAGGCGGATTTGATCCTTAGAAGCCTTACCAACAGTGTTGACAGCGCTCCAGTTGTTCCGGAGCCCCACTTTCGTGGTACTATTTTGTGTATGTATTTTCGGGCACGACAGTACTCGACCCTTTCTATGTATAAGTGTACTATGTCTAGAGGCTCGTAGACAGATATGTACAGTCAGTCAGTTACAGTTAGATATATGGTGTTCTGGCATGTTAATGTTGTTGTAGAAAATGATAATGAAGTTGACTAGTCTATGCTCATAATGATACTGCTAATGTTCAAAAACAAAAATATGGCACAGTTCATACGGCCTGCTAAGAGGAAAAAGTAAAAGGATAAGCAAGGGGTGCTCGGTACAAGTATCGGGTACTCGTCACGGCCCCTAGTCGGGTCGTGACAGTAAATATACATTCAAGAGTATTCATACTACTGTTAGGCTTATCATCATATGTCTATCTTAAGTCTTCAAATTAAACCCCTCTAGAATCCGCCAAAATTCGGGCACCATCTCCCCTGTTTATATCCCTGCCCCGAAATCACAATACCAACAACAACAACAACATCTTCATTAATACCAAAATATTCCATAAAACATCCCACACAATATTTATCATAATACAATAACAATATGAAAAAAGGGGAATAATAGGGTATTTATACCCTTTAAAAGTCGGTTCCACTGACTTTCTATGTGGGGCCCGTAGAGCCATTTGTCAACTTATCTTAAAAGGCCCATATCACCCTGCTCCGATGTCGTATCGACGAACGGTTTGTTGCGTTGGAAACTACACTCGACGAAATTCATTTTAGACTCTTGAAACACCTCAAAACTCTTGATATACTGGGAGATATACTTCTCTAAAGTTGACCCAAATTTTCTGTCCAAAACTTTGCCAATTTTTTTTCAAATTTTCGAAAAACTTATTTTATTCGATTTGGTTGGTCCCGGAATCTTCCGAAAATTTCCATACTTGATATTTATCATTAATTATACTTGATAAGGGTCATGTCCTGTCACGACCCAACCCCGTGGGCCGTGACTAGTGCCCTAACTAGACACCCACACATACCTACTTACCAATCGACATATCCCTAACTTATTCATATCCAACATATACCAATTTATATAGATACTGAGAACAGATGACGTCTTAAGCGGTCACATATATCATACATATCATATAGAAGCCGCCAAGGCTGTCATGGAACATATTATCCAAAACATATACATAAATATCTATAAATACAAGCCGTTAAGGCTGTCATAGCAAATAGGACCACTTAGACGCTAATCACAGACACAACCGAACAATAGCGACCCATGACCCACATATATGTCTATAGGCCTCTAACAAACATAACAGCATCATATGACGGGACAGGGCCCCGCCGTACCCCTGAATATATATACATACACATGTATAATGAAAGAGTCTGTACCAAATGTGGGCTCCAGAACAAGGGAGCACTCCAAAGCAGCAGAAAGATGACCTAAGCTGTCGGGTCACTCAAGTGAACGTCTGTACCTGCGGGCATGAGACGCAGCCCCCGAAGAAAAGGGGGTCAGTACGGAAAATGTACCGAGTATGTAAGGCATGAAGTACAGAACAGGGGATCATAGCAAAAAATAGAAACTCTCCAGAACCAGTAAAACTGTGTAAAATCATCAATACGTTTCCTTTATGTAATAAAGTAGTATATCTCAAATCATGAATCATACACATATACATATATATAAATATATATACAACGTGTCCCGGCCCTTTAGTGAGGGACTCGGTGAATAAGGTCAGGCATATCAACATCATATACCATATGTACATATAACATGTACCGGCCCTTTAATGAGGGACTCGGTGGATAGAATCATGTATGTCAACATCAGGTATAGTGTATGCATATAACGTGTCCCGGCCCTTTATTAAGGGACTCGGTGGGTAGAATCATGCATGGCAGAATCATATACCATATATACATAACGTGTCCCGGCCCTCTATTGCGGGTCTCGGTGGATAAAGTCATCATATGCCATCCTGGCCGCCATTCCCGTATCATCATATCATCATATACATATACATATAACGTGTCCCGGCCCGCAAGTGAGAGGGACTCGGTGAATAATGCAGTGGAATACCCACAAGGACATGTCCTGGCCCGGGCTCAGTGAAATCCAAACTGAGACTTGCACGAATAGAATAATGCAAAACCATATGCACATAAATCAAGACCTGATGGATAAGTATACTTATCGACCCCTGGAGGCTCAGAAACAAGTTTCGGGTCGAACCGACTTAGTATGAGAAAGTTACGAACGTTTGAAGTACATAACGTTCTATAAGCGTTTCAGAAGCCATTTTTGGAAAATCGAAGCAATAATCATATCAGGTATCTTTCGGATATCGTATAGATCAAATCAAATATAACTTTTGGAGTCATATGTACATCTCAAAGTATATCAAAGACTCGATGGAATAGTCGAAAAATCAAGACTTTAGTCATATCAATTACCTTTCAAATATCATTCGGAAACATATCACATAGACCTTCGGTCATCATAAATACGTATCAAAATCATATGAAGTAGCTTATGGAAATCCAGAACGTTAGCCATCCTAGTAGCTCTAAGAGTAGGAATTTCTTGAAACCATACATATACGCTCTTTTGCTCGTTACATAAAGATCATGCCAAAAGAAAGAAAGGTAAGCCTTACATACCTTGCCCGCTTTCTACGCTAATCCGAACTTAAGTCTTTCGCTTCGCAAGATCTACAACAATATTCATATATACCAAACATTAGCCATAAACACTTAAAGTTCAATTCTAAGCTAACACTTAATCTACAGAAATTTCGGCAGCATTTCCCCTGTAAATGCAACATCCCCGAGAATTCAACTCGGCCAAACATACAACAACAAATCCGAGAATTTAACTCAGCCAACTTAGCAACAACAATACCAACAGTTATTCCAACAATATCTACAATAAGTTCAAAAAGCATACTAACATTAACAACTCCTTTCTACAAACTTTGACGACTTTCCATTTACGTTCAATTCGTAATCGTTTACATATTCAAATACCAATCCGCAACCATTTAAACAATGTTCAAGGATGCTTCAAACAATCCGTACTATATTCACAATAATCCAACCCATATGCTATGCCACCCGAAATCTTCCAAATGGAATAAGAACAATGACAACACATTTTCTTCCTTCAGTTTCATGGACTTCACCAATAATTCACACACTAACAACATTGTTTTCCGTAATTTCAAGAAGACTACATTCAATTCACATTAATTTCTAAAACAAGTCCCCAACCATTACAAATTCTCTAGGATCATTAAACCTTCATTATCAACATGGAATCCATAACAACAACAACCCAAAATACTAAGCAAAATTGGTCCCTTAATTTTTTCACACACACGGCCACACACATACATATACACGGCTACACCCAACATTCATATTTTCATGAATTTCATTCATTTTCACATACCACAACATACAAAACCATCCATAATATATAAATGAAGATTAAATCTTACTTTTTTCCTTCAACTCCTCACTTAGCTAGAGTTGTGAACTTGCAACAATAAGAGGGATTCTTGCTTCAACAATTATACAACGTTAAAGAGGACCTTCAAATTGGTAGGAATACTAGGAGAAATAATTTTTTTGATCAAGATTTCAAGGGGTCAAGTTTTGCCTTGCCTTGGCCGAATGGTGGTCTTTCTCTCTTCTTTCTTTTTTTTTTCTCCAAGTTTCTTGATTATTCTAAGGGACAAAGATGAATATATGACTCTTAAGTCATCTTATACACATGGATGATTAATCCATATGGGCCTAAGCCCACTCCACATGGCCGGCCACCTTGGCCATGTCTCTCAAGCCCAATTTTTTTTTTTTGTTTCAAGCCCATTTTATTTCATGACCAATTTTTGTAATTCATGAAAAACTATTTTTAAAATTTACAATTTTGCCCTTAGCCTTGCTCAATATTTCCGCATCAATATTTTTCATGACAACTTATGTATTAAATAGGATCAAAATATTACCTTATCTCTTACTAGTCACAATTATCTCAAATTATCCGAATGTGCAAAATACGGGATATAACATCCTCCCCCCCTTTAGAACATTCGTCCTCGAATGTTGAACCGACCTCATGGGGTATTGTAATACTTCGGGGTGGTCTCCTTTATAGTCGTCTCATATGATCATTTAACATATCCGTTTTTTTTTATGCTCAGATTGCTTGTGGCGTAGAAAACAATTAGGGATACTTCTCCTTCATTTCTTCTTTCGGCTTCCCAGATCGTCTCTTCTTTATCATTGTTTGGCCGCAATACTTTAACCGGAACTACGTCTTTGGCATATAACTCTATCACCAGACCATCCGTTATGGACACAGACTATTCCTTATATGATAGCTTTTGTGTCACTTAGATGTCATTTATATGAACAATTGGGAAGGGTCACCAACACATTTGCGAAGCACAGGCACGTGGAAGACTGGGTGTACCACTTCTAATTCAGTGATATCTCTGATTCATGGGTGACGTTCGCAGGAATAGTCATTCGCTAACTTGGAATTCTAAGTGTCGACGTCGATTTTCGGTCTTTAAGTATTCTTCTTCTCTCGCTCTTTGTTGCCTTGCTAATGGGCAATTACCTTGCTTATATATGGCACATTCCATATTATTTGCGTTCATCTCTTCGGTACCCTTTTCGGGCTTTCCCTCCAAATTTTTCCTTCTAAGTGTTTATCCAAGCATAACTTTGTTGCTAATGAGAATAATGGTTATGTTCCTTTCCAAGGTTAGATTATCAGTATCCAAAACGTATACGTGATATTGCTTTTCCATTCCTCATCCTTCGCAGTCCAACTATATGCATGACAACTTGTGATTCGTGTTGAGTTAATTGCTTAACACGTGACATCTTTGGGTTCTTGCCGCAACTTTTCCTTGTTTCCTTTCCTCACATTCCTCGATGCCAGTATACTCGCCTATAACTTCCTTGGATTAGTAATCGCTCCATCGATCATTATTCCTTGTTGGCTTTCCGGCGTGGACTTCTTATAACCATAATTGAGCATAGCTTCATGTTAATTATTTTTACAATTCCATGGTGTATACCCTCTTGTTCGGTCTGATTAATGGTTCATGGATTATTTCCTAATACCCGGTAGCCTCTTTTATCATCTATTTATATAAGCAGTGTGCTTCCTTTCTTCAGGAAATTATCAACTACCAACTGTTGTCACTTCATTATAACTGTTGTCACCCGAGGCGTCTTTTGGATCTGTATACTTTTCTTGTTGTCTTTATCGCTTTCTTCTGGACTCAGATCACCATGATTCGTTTCAATTCTAGTATGTTCTCCCCCCCTTTATTAAGAGGGTCTATATATGTCTATGCCCTTTAAGTAACCATCGCTTTCCGCGATCCTCTTACAATTGCAGTCCCTTCATTATGGAGTCTGTCCTGTCTATCTCCTGGTTAACTACGTACTCGTATTCAATCGGAATACTCATAAGGGCATCCATTTCTGACACTTACCCCCTTTGACATACCTCTATCCTTTATATCTAACAATGTCATTAAGCTTCTGGTGCGTATCCTTTCCATTTACTATTGTTTGTAGCATCGGCTTTGAAGTTCGTAAGATATTACTTTTATTCGTGCGGATTGGTTCCATTCTTAAGTCACTTTCCAGAACGGCTTCTGTATGCTTAAATCAACTATACCGACATAGCTATGGAATTATCCTTCCTTTGATAAGTAGTCAATCGGCTATCGCCAACTTATTTAAAATATCCTCCGTACTTCCATATATTTGTCCTATTTTCACCGTCCACCTCCCTCAAGATTGTTTCTCTTTTAGTCCTATACTATTACATTCTAGTCCTTTTACAGACCTGTCCCTCAAATTTCTACGCAAATAATTTCATGCTTTGCCCGTCGGTTCTTTTAGAGGCTTTGCTTAATTATATTTCTTACCTTTCCACCTTTTCCGACATTTTGATCTCCTTGTCTTCCATTTACTTACTCTCTTTTCTTTCCAAATATCGTTGTATTAGAATTTTCCAACCTTAACCTGTAATGAAATCAATATCAGTCTATTTCATAACCTTTGTACCATACCTTTCGCTTTGTCTCTTGAATTCCGTCCAATTAATATCTCCCGTACATCGCAACACTAGTTGCCAGGCTCCACCTATTGAGCGATACAGTCATAAATGGGATGTCCTATGCATACATATATATTACTGCCATTTCTCTTACAAAACATTTCCAAACGCTTATTCAAACTTACTCTGATTCCAGAACCGCGTTGCTCTTTCTTCCTTTTCACTAATCTAGTCCGTCTCAGCCTACGCGACCCCTATAAGGTTTCTAACCACTCCACATACTCAAATTTCATTTAGGTTACCCCAAATTCCCATTTGTCTCTTATAACTAGATTTGTGGAAATTTTGATACACTTCCAGGGGGTCACCCATCCCAAAATTGCTCTGGCCCTAGCACGCTTAACCTCGAAACTTCAATGCATTTCGATACGTTAATGCTGGTATGATTGCACCCACTTCCCCGCACGACCTTTTTCACATAATCTAGGGTAAGTCGGGGTCTTAACAATTTCTGGAAAGTTCTCGTAGCGGGTCCCACTCCGATCTAGAGAGGATCTTTTATTTTTCTGAATATGTGATTACCAAATTATCCTTTTAAATTCTCAACATTCACTTTTATCTGTATGGATAGCTACCTTAAACGTTTCTATCAATTCGGGTTTTATTCCAATTCTATTAGCAACTAGAGGAAAAATGTATCTACCAATGGATATACATTTTGTAAGAAGACAAGTAGTATACCTGTAATTACATTTGGTGACGCCTCCTGATCCTGCCGGCTGACCAAAGCATATGTGCGGTTTGAAGGACCGCTAGGACCGGGAACTCCTCCTCGACCTCTACCGCGACCTGCCGGTGTCGGCCGCATAGCTACAGAAGGGGAAGATGATCCAGCAACTGATCTGGTGAGCTGGGCTGAACCACCTGGACCACCTCTTAATGGGCACTCCCTCATAACATGGCCCTGACGGCCACAAGAAAAACAGGCACCGGTGGCGAGACGACATTCCCCCGGGTGGCGCTTGCCGCACCGAGGACACTGAGGCATAGACAACCTCGTCTGATTGAACCCTCTGCTCTGCTGTGAATCCGGGGCCCTGGAGCTTTGACCCGCTCCTTAATATCCTGTATCATCAAATCTCTTACCAGTAGACTGTAGGGGTACGCTCCGTGCTGACTGAGAAGGATGTCTGCTATACTGCTGCTGACGCTGGCTGCCTCGAGACTCCCCAAAATATGCAGTTGATCTATCCCTCTTGGGCTGCATCCTATCGCGATCCCTATCGGGCTGACGCCTTTTGTGTCGGTCCTCAATTCCTTGTGCGTATGCCTGCAACCGTGCAATATCCATACCGGATTGAGATGCCACCGCCATACAACTATCAATCAGGTAGTCATCCAACCCTATCACAAATCGGTGCATCCTGTCAGTCATATTAGCCATGATAGTGGGCGCATATCTGGCTAGGGAGTCAAACTCTAGGCTGTACTCTCGAACACTCCTGTCCCCCTGTCTTAGCTGTAAAAATCTGTCAACCCTCACGCACCGCATCTCGGGCGGCAGGAAATGGACGAGAAAGGCTGCTGTAAACTCGTCCCACACAGCTGGAGGAGCATCCTCGCCTCTGGACAGCTCCTAGGACTCATACCAATTAACTACTACATCACGCAGTCTATATGAAGCCAGCTCGACAGACTCAGTCTCAGAAGCCCTGACTAATCTCAGCGTACGCTGCATCTGTCGAATGAACTCCTGGGGATCCTCCTCGCGTATGGACCCGTAGAACTCCAGGGGACCACAAGTCAAGAAATCACGAACCCTCAAACTGTCACGTCTGTCCAAATCATCACCCCCTAGCCCGCGTCTGCGAGCCTGCCCTGCTACTAGCTCGTCAATACCTGTACAGCATCTCTCATCGCCCTGTCCTCTGCTCCGGGCTGAGGAGCTGGTGGCTCGGGCGCTGGAGCCTCTGGAGCTGATGATGGTGTCACGACCCGACTCGGGGCCGCGACGAGCACTCGGTGCTAACCCACCCGAGCACCCTCTTAGCTTACTCTTATACTTACATCTAGGTGAGCCACATAATTATACATACATTTCCATTCATTCGACAACTAGTCCCAATTTGGACAACGGTACATTTATATCACCATAGGCATCTATGCCACATCAATGTACATGGGCCGACGAGGCCAACAAAATGATATACAAAATATAGGCCGGCAAGGCCAGACATAACTAACCACATACACGTGACTACGAGCCTCTAAGAGTATAGCATATCACATGAGCGGGACAGGACCCCGCTATGCCCACAACTATATACACAAAAGAATAAGTACCCAAAAGCTATGGCTCCGAATGAAATGGAGCTCTGCTATGAAATCTCTGACAAAGCAGCTACGGATCAAGTCTGTCTCCCTGTGCACCTGCGGGCATGACGCAGCGTCCACAAATAAAAGGACGTCAGTACGAAGATTGTACTTAGTATGTAAAGCATGATCAACATCGATATAGAAGCGTAATGAATAACATGTGAGGTTGCATGGGGGAGGAGTCAATAATATCATCATCATGGCACTTACTTGCTTTACATAGAGACATTTCGTTTCTACTGCGTATCCGCATACATATACCCATATTCGTACTTGGTTACCCTAAGGATCATGTACATCTCATATTCATAGCATATTCGTTCTCTTAATGATGTCATATACATAATATATACATATATATATAGGCATACATAGCGTACCCGACCATAGAGGTTCCGTGTTTCATACATACTTGGCCAACCAAGGCTCAAGGTTATATCTATCTGGCCCTACCAAGGCTTCAGTGTTATCCGTACCATCTGCAGATGTGTGCGCGCGTTACGTAATCGTATACATACATATACATATATTCTACCCGGCGTTATAAGCTCGGGGTTTCATTATAGCCCTTCATAGGCACACATAAGTATAATAGCCCATAGGCACCTTTAGCATCATTATTATTATCATTAACATTTTTATCATCATTATTATCGTTACGTCTATCTTATAGGCTTACTCGTCAAATGAGGAGCGTAGTACAATCGTAGTACATATCAAGGATTATGAGTTTACGAGCTCGGAAGATCAATCATTTGAAGACAACATACTCGTATAGAGGATTTAGAAATCTGGCCAAAGAACCATGCCTTATGAAAGAAGGGTAGCCTTACATACCTTTTCGTTCGACTATATAGCACTTGCACGTTCTCTTTCAATACTTGCGTTTATACCTTCATTAAGGTCATACCATCGTTAGAATCGACAACTAGCATAAATGTCTAAAGCTAGAATAAAATCGGACAGCATTTCCTTTATTTGTACGGCATTCCTCCATATCGTAATTCAACTCCCAAACGTCAACAATACATTCACAACATCATAATAATAATAGCCTTTAGTCATCTACATCATCCACATTCTTAATTCACTTCCATTTATCCCTATTTATGGTCACAACACCCAACTTCGTCCATTCATATACAATGTCTATTTCATGATCTTAATGTCATTTATAACACATTTATATCACAATACAACAACAATCATGATTCAATTCAAACTATGTCTCAAAAACGTCACTATTCATCATTCATAACCCATTTTGCTATTCTCTTCTAATGACCAAGCATTTTAACTCTCAAATACCTTAAACAACATATAATATCATGAATCTTACCTTAGATGCTGTAGGAACAAGCTTTAGTTGATAATATTCCACTTTGAGCAAAACCCTAGTTGTTCTCCATTTGGATTTCTTGACTTTAGATGATCCTAATGGGTTCTTACTCTTGATTCACTTATTTAATGTTGTTGATGGCTTATAATCCTTGAAAACTTGTATAATAAATGTAGAGAGATGTTTTAGAGAGAGGGAGGAAATGTTGAAATGATTTCATGAACTTGGTCCTTTATTTAATAACATTCCACTGATCTGTCGGGTTCCACTATACGGTCCATTATACGGTCCGTAGACCGTGAAATGGGTCTACCTGCATCCCTTCACTGTGACCATTTGAAGGTTCGTTATACGGTCCGTATAAATTTATACGGTCCGTATAACTGACTGTAAAATTCCACCAGCAACCAACATTATACGGTCCGTAAAACATTATACGGTCCGTATAATGAGCCGTAAAACTCATCAGTTCACTGAACTTATTCTCATCACTTCGTTTGATCTCCGATCCTTGCGGAACCTTCTTAACACTTGTTCAACACTTCAATACCAATCTAAGGGACGTTATAACTCTTTCCCAAAATGCCCTTAAGTTATCATTAACCCGATACTCGTATTTCACTAGTTCATTCACTTGCGTACCAACGGAAGATTTTCCGAGGTGTAACAGATGGAGCCGCCTCCTGATCCATGGTGGCAGCGGCTGCTGCTCTAGGCTCCTCTGATAATAGTGGCGTAGCAGAGCCTGCTGACTGGGGCATACCCTCGGGCATAGTCTAGGCACGGGCCCTGGTAACTCTCTGGGCCTGGCTAGTCTCTCCAACTGCTGCTGACTTGCCCTTCTGGGCAGCTGTCGCTTTTCTTGGAGGCATCGCTGGAAACATAACATTTCGTCAGAAAGGAGTCATCCTAATAATACAACTCTATCGCACAATCTAAGATCGAAGAAAGGGTAACATCCTAAATGTTGTTCCTCACTAGTTCGTTCACTTGCGTACCAACGGAAATTTTCGAGGTATAACATTCTTCCCCCCTTAAGAACTGTCACGACCCAACTAGGGCCGCGACGGGTACCCGATACTTGTACCGAGCACCCCCTATCTCATATCGTATTCTTATTAATAAGTGGGCCGTATGAACTGCACCATATTTTTTTTTTCTGTTCTACTTACCATTAACACTAGTAGCATAGTTATAACCATAGGCTAACAAACTCGGTTAGCACTTTATACAACAACGAGGACCATCAAAAGTACAAAACATCTAACTGTACATATCTGTCTATGAGCCTCTAAACATAGTACACATATACATAGGAAGGGCCGAGTACTGCCGTGCCCGAATATATACACAAAATAGTACCAAGGGACTGAGGCTCCGGGACAACTGGAGCGCTGCCACTTACTGCTGATAGAACTCCTAGGAATCAGGTCCGTCTACCTACTGACCTGCGCGGCATGAAACGCAGCGTCCACAAGAAGGGACGTCAATACAAATAGTGTACCGAGTATGTAAGGCATGGAAGATAATATAAACAGGAACATAAAGTACGAATAGCGATATCATGGAATCATAGGACATGTAATGAGATAAGAAAGTAACCTGTACATAGGAATGCCCTTTTAGGCCGGATACCATGCATGCTTCGTTTTCCCTTATATAGAAAAAAAAACATTTCTTTTTCATAGTCATAGAAAATAGAGTTTATTCCATATCATGTCTCTTCTTTTTCATACCATATCGTATCATATCATGTCGTATCGTATCATGTCGTATCGTATCATGTTGTATCATATCATATCATATCAATGCATATCATATTATATCAAGTCATATCATATCATATCATAGCATAGCACCGAACGACGTCGGCTCGCCCACATAGCGCCGAAATACATCGGCTCGCCTATATATCCCGCGTCCGGGCATCCCGCGTCCAGGATAATAACGCCAGCTAACCAGGTGGCAATGAAACATATGTCCCTTTCCCTTCCCCCATATACATATACACATCATATACATATCTCATATACATACCTCATATACATATATTATATCAGCGTGCAGGAGAATCCAAAGAAAATCATGTACCCGTCGGAGTGACGTAAGGTCGGTGACCTCCGATTACATTATGAAATAACCGTGATTGCTTTGTCTCACCTCGAAGGAACGAGTATTTTAGGCGAAACTATCAACGAAGAATAGCATTAGAAGTAAGCATAGAATGAAATCATGGATGACATAGAAATCAATTCATCTACTTTGGAACCTTTAGAAGAGGGTATCATAATCAAGGAATAGAATTAAAAATCAAGAACTAGTTTGACACTCTCGTATTCATATTGGGTCCTTATCTTAACACTCTTAGTCATGAGATCATTCTTTTCACACTTATCATAGACGTATTCTCTTCCTTAGCGTCATCGTTATCATGGTCATCATAGACATATTTCCATTAGAATGGTGCGGTACTTATCGTTTGATAATCGGAACAAGGATCAAAAGTTTCCTTTAGATTATACTCCAAAATAAGTCAAACGGAGCAATAGGGAAAATCCGGGAACAATGGGCCCACCTCGGGTCAAATGAGGCGGCGTACCAAATTTACGTACATTATATTTCATGACGTCACTTGTGAGGGTTTTGAGGTAGTCGGGTCATATTTATGCAAGTTCTATATATTTAGGAAGGTTTTCCAACATTTTACACAATTTCTAATTCAATTCTACTGAATGAAAAAGGGGAAACTTTAGGTGCGGATTCCAGAGAATGGAGTTGTCCCCGATGCTCGTATCCAACCTAGTATGCCTAAGACATGCCATAGAAGGAAGGGTGAAGCCTTACATAGCTCTTTCCGCTCCTTATGCTATCCCAAATTCAAGTTGCAAATCCGCCGAAATCTACAAATTGGTCACATTTACCAAACTTTGGTTAGAGCATTTAGAATTGGAATCTTAAGATAATACTTGGCTACCGAAATTTCGGCAGCACTTCCCCTGTAAATACTCCATCCCACCAAGTTCAACTTGGCCAATTCCAATCAACAACAATCCCGGGAATTCAACCCGGCCAAACTATCAACATAATTTCAACAACCACACTAACAATTTCCATATTCAATCCAAGACACATTATAACAACTTAATGAATTTACTACTTCTTTCAAAACCTTCCAACTCCAATAAAAACAATAACAACCTTACAATATATATTCCAACAACACCATACTAATATCATTATCTTCCATACATGTAAGAACATAATATTCAATTTACATAATCTTCCAAGACAAGCCTCCAACTACTAATACTTCACTAAGCTCATTAGGCTTTTATTTGCAATATAAAATTCACAACACAACAACCAACATAGCAAATAAAACTTGCTCGCATTCCTTCATGATTCACCAAATATACACGGCTATACATCATGCATATACAACTACAACCTTTCCAAAATCATTCAACTTCCATTATCAACATAACATTCACAACAATAACAACCAATTACTAGATAAAATAATTAAAACATGATTTCTACACACACACATGCTACCTCACGGCCACCACCCCCCACTTCCATATTCCTCATGAATTTCATCCATCTTTGTACACTACAACATGCAAAAATATCCATAACATGTAAAGAGAATGAATTCTTACCTTTCTCCTCACTTCTTCACTTGGCTAAAACTTCCAATTTGCAAGAATATGAATTTTTTTCTCCTTCCAAAAACCACTCCACCTTGCTAAGAATCCTTCAATTGGTAGGAAATGATTTTTGAAGAAAGTTTTGTCAATTTCCTTGGCAATTTTTGCACTTGGCCGAAATTGAAATGGCCTTGGAGAAGTTTCTCCTTCTTTCTTGTTCTTTTAATTTCTTGAAAATTCTAGAAAGTTATGGGAAAATAAGATGACTTTGTCATCTTTTATTTGGTTCATTAAACTCCATGTGGGCTTAAGCCCACCAAGAAGTGGATGGCCAAACATGGCCCATTACCAAGCCCACCCCCTTTTTTTTTGTTTTACAATCCATGAAAAATTATTTTCCAAATTCCAAATTTACCCTTCGTCCTCCTTATATTTCCACGAGTCATATTGCGAATTTTCCCTTTATACCCTTAACCTTTCTTAATATTCCCACTTCAAAATTTTCATAAACAACTTATGCACCCAACAAGATCAAAATTATAGTCTTGCTCTTGACCTTTCGCCATTATCTCGAATTATCCAAATACGCAAGAATGTGGGATATAACAAGAACATTCGTCCTCAAATGTTAAGCACTCGGGGATTCTATAGACATTTCGCCAGAGTTTCCCCTATAATATGGCACTACCAACCTGTCACAACAACCCATAATATCGATGCCTCACAGGGCCACAACACAATAGCATTTAAAATTTGGCCACACACGACCCAAAAGCATAAAGAGGAAATCATGCATACCTTATGATTTTGACGTCTCATCTTGGCCCTCGTCCAAAGGCTGAAATAAATGTGGGTATTTGGATTGCATACTCTCTTCTATTTCCCACGTCATTTCCTCTCGATCGTTGTTCCTCCATAAGACCTTAACTGAGGCCACTTCCTTGTTTCTAAGTCTCCGTACTTGCCTAACTAGTATAGCAATGGGTATCTCTTCATAAGTCAATTTCTCTGTCACCTGCACATCATTTACTGGGACGATCCTAGTAGGATCTCCAATACATTTTCAAAGCATCGAGACGTGAAATACTGGATGGACTGACTCCAACTCTGGAGGTAGATCTAACTCATAGGCCACTTTGCCTATTTTGCGCGCAATTTCATATGGCCCAATATACCGGGGACTAAGCTTCCCCTTTTTGCCAAACCTCATGACGCCCTTCATTGGCGACACTTTCAAGAATACCGAATCTTTCACTTCGAACTCTAAGTCTCTTCGACGGTTATCTGCATAGGAATTTTGACGACTTTGAACCGCTAACAACCGATCTTGTATGAGCTTGACTTTCTCTATGGCTTGTTGAACCAAATCCGGCCCTATTAACTGGGCCTCTCCTGTTTCGAACCACCCGATTGGGGATCTACACTTTCGCCTATATAAGGCTTCATACGGTGCCATTTGAATGCCAGAATGATAACTATTATTGTAAGCAAATTCAATGAGTGGCAAATGATCTTCCCAATTTTCCTCTAAAGTCTATCATACATGCCCGTAACATATCCTCAAGAGTCTGAATAGTACGTTCATCTTGCCCATCGGTCTGGGGGTGAAATGCCGTGCTAAGGCGCACTTGGGTCCCTAAACCCTCTTGGAAAGATCTCCAAAACTTGGCTGTAAACTGAGTTCCTCTATCGGAGATAATAGATACCGGAACGCCATGGAGTCTCACTATCTCTTTAAGATAAAGCATCGCATAATCTTCTGCCACATAGGTCGTCCTGACCAGTAAGAAATGAGCAGACTTTGTGAGTCTATCCACAATCACCCATATGGAATCATACTTACGTCGAGAACGGGGTAACCCTGTAATGAAATCCATATTAACCACTTCCCACTTCCAAGTTGGGATTTCTATAGCTTGCAATAATCCACCTGGCATTTGGTGTTCAATCTCCACTTGTTGGCAATTAGGACACTGAGCTATGAAATCCGCTATATCTTTCTTCATTCCCTTCCACCAGTATATAGACCTAAGATCATGATACATTTTTGTCGCTCCGGGGTGAACGGAGTAACGGGAACAATGAGCTTCCCTCAATATTTGGTGACGTAGACCTACCACATCGGGAACACATAACCTGCCTCGACATCGGAGAACTCCGTCTTCCGAAATATCAAATGATGACTCCTCCTTCAGAGGGAGTGTATCTCTGTACTGCATTAGCATGGGATCCTCATATTGTCGCTCTTTTACTTCCGCTACTAGCGATAAAACTGCTGAATTCTGAAGAGTGGTCCCCCAGCTACCTGAGTCCATCACTCGGACTCCTAGGCTACCTAGCTGTTGGAGCTCACGGGTCATTTCTCTCTACTCTTGTCGCACTTCACATAGACTTCCCATGGATCTGCGGCTAAGAGCATCAGCCACAACGTTGGCCTTTCCGGGGTGATACAAAATATCAACATCATAATCTTTTAGCAACTCCAACCATCGTCGTTGCCGCAGATTCAACTCTTTCTGCTTGAAAATATACTGGAGACTCTTATGATCTGTATAAACATCCACATGGACACCATATAAATAATGTCTCCATCTCTTTAATGCATTGACCACCGCAGCCAATTCTAAATCGTGGGTTGGATAGTTCTGTTCATGTTTCCGTAATTGTCTAGAAGCATATGCAATCACCTTACCATTTTGCATCAATACACAACCTAGCCCGACGCCTGAAGCATCACAATAAATAACATATCCTTCCAATCCCTCTGGAAGTGTCAAGACTGGGGCTGAAGTCAATCGGTCTTTCAACTCTTGGAAACTACGCTCGCAAGCATTTGTCCATTGAAACTTAGCTGACTTCTGAGTCAACTTGGCGAGTGGCGCAGAAATAGAAGAAAAACCCTCAACAAATCTTCTGTAATAACCTGCTAAGCCCAGAAAGCTACGAACCTCTGTAGGAGTTGTGGGCCTTGGCCAAGTCTTCACGGCCTCGATCTTTTGGCTATCCACTCGAATACCATCAGCTGCCACAATATGGCCCAGAAATGATACCGAGTTCAACCAAAACTCACACTTGAGAATCTTGCAAACAACTCTCGAGCTCGAAGAACTCCAAGGACAATTCGCAAATGATCCGCATGCTCGTCCTCGGATCTAGAATACACTAAGATGTCGTCGATGAATACAATTACAAATAGATCCAGAAAAGGTCTGAATACATTGTTCATTAGGTCCATAAACACTGCCGGGGAATTAGTTAACCCAAACGACATTACTCGGAACTCGAAATGGCCATATCTTGTTCTGAAAGCTATCTTAGGGATATCTTTCTCCCTAACTCTTACTTGGTGATACCCGGACCTCAAATCAATCTTTGAAAACCATTTGGCACCTTGCAATTGATCAAATAAATCATCAATCCTCGGGAGGGGATACTTGTTCTTAATCGTCACTTTATTCAATTGCCGATAATCAATGCACATTCTCAAGGAGCCATGCTTCTTTCGGACAAACAATACGGGCGCTCCCCACGGGGATGAACTAGGCCTAATGAAGCCTTTATCCAGCAAGTCTTTCAATTGCTCCTTCAACTCTTTTAGTTCTGCGGGCGCCATTCTATAGGGAGGAATAGATATGGGTTTAGTGTCTGGCAACACATCAATCGCAAAATCAATCTCCCGCTCGGGAGGAAGGCCTGGAAGCTCCTCCGGGAACACATCCGGAAATTCATTCACTACTGGAACTGACTGAAGAGTCGGCGACTTAGCTTCAATATCTTGAACTCGCACTAAGTGATAGATACACCCTTTCGTGATCATCTTCCTTGCCTTCAGATAGGAAATGAACCTACCTTTTGGTGACACTGTATTTTCTTTCCATTCTAAAACTGGTTCTCCCGGAAACTGGAAGAGAACCATTTTCATTCTACAATCGACATTGGCGTAGTAAGAAGCCAACCAATCCATGCCCATAATGACATCAAAATCTACCATCTTTAGTTCATGCAAGTCAGCTATAGTACGGCGGTCACATTTCACGACGACACAATCTCTATACACTCGGCTAGCTATCACCGATTCGCCAACGGGCGTAGACACCTCAAAAGGTTTGATCGACTCCGGCTCGACTATAAATCGACCCGCAATATATGGAGTAACATATGATAATGTGGATCCCGGATCAATCAAAGCATATACATCATGAGAGAATACCGATAATATACCTATGACCACATCAAGAGAAGACTCAAGATCTTGGCGTCCAGCCAAAGCATAAATACGGTGCTGAGGACCGCTAGTACTGGGAGCTCTGCCTCTACCTCTACCACGGCCGACTGGCGCATGTGAACCTGGCCCCGTAAGGCGTACAGATGCCGAAGATCCGGCTACCGACCCTGATGGCTGGGTCCTACCTCTACCATGCATTGAGGGGAAATCACACATAATATGGCCCGGTCGACCACATGAATAGCAACCATCTGAACCCAATAGGCATTGACCCCAATGCGACTTCCCACACTGGGAACATCGTGGTATAGGTGGCCTTGACTGGCCTGAATCACCTCTAAACTGGGACCCCGAATAATTCTGACTCGGCCCGGGATGAGTAGATCTATCAAGGCTCTGGCCTGAAAACCGTGGAGGTGCACTGGTCATAGAATAGCCCAAATGTCTAGGGAACTGTTGCCTGTGTCCGCCTCTGGACTCACTTATTGGGCCCGAAGATCTGGCCCTCTTGCTATGTCCCCTATCCTGTTCACGTTTACTTCTCCGCTGTTGTAGGCTTTCCTCTAAGTTCTGACCATGTGCCTGAATGCGTGCAATATCCATACCGTCCTGAAGGGACGCAGTCAAGCATTTGGCCATCAGATGGGGCCCTAGGCCCTTTACAAATCGGTGTACCCTGTCGCCCATATCTGCTACCATGGCCGAAGCATACCTGGCCAAGGAGTTAAAACGGAGGCTATACTCTAGGGGACTCATACTGCCTTGCCTCAAATTTAAGAATTTATCGGCCCTAGCTCGCCGAACTTCTGGGGGCATATAATGACGGAGAAAAGCATCAACAAACTCTTGCCATACCGGGGGAGGTGCATTGGCTCCCCACGAAGCCATCCATACTGTATACTACTGGATCGAGACATCTCTCAATCTATAGGACGCTAGCTCTACCGACTCGGTGTCTAAAGCCTGTATCAACCGGAGCGTCCTTAGCATACCATCAATAAAGTCCTGGGGATCCTCCTCCGGTTTTAACCCAAAGAATTCCGGAGGGTTCAAAGTAATGAAATCACGGGCTCTTGCACTAACAGCCCTATCACCATACCCTGAACTGTGCCTCTGAGCCTGGGCCGCAACCAATTGAGTCAATAAAGTAATGGCCTCTTTTACATCTTGGCCCGAAGCATTTGGTGGAGGAGCTGGAGCTCGGGCTGAGGCTCCCACGTGCTCCTCGGTAATAGGCACAGTCTCGGAGGACTGAGATTGAGCCACACTCTGGGACTCATCTTCCTCTACTACCGGTGGCGGTGCTCTTTCAGCCCGCTTTTCTGCCACCGTCTTGCCCTTTTGGGCTGTCGTAGCCTTTTTCCTTTTAGGCATCTCTGAAATACACAACACACGATTTAGGAACAAGAATTTTCTTACATCTTAGCTCTATCGCACGATTCTTATGAAGAAAGAAGGTCATATATTCCTAAAATGTCCGCAGCTTCTTGTTTATAAGTGTGGCGCGCAACACAACCATAACCAAGACTCTACTAGACACGGCTCGTAGACAAACCCTAGGGCTGAACTGCTCTGATACAACTTTTGTCACGACCTGACTCGGGGCCGTGACGAGCACTCGGTGCTAACCCACCCGAGCACCCTCTTAGCTTACTCTTATACTTACATCTAGGTGAGCCACATAATTATACATACATTTCCATTCATTGGTCAACTAGTCCCAATTTGGACAACGGTACATTTATATCACCATAGGCATCTATGCCACATCAATGTACATGGGCCGACGAGGCCAACAAAATGATATACAAAATATAGGCCGGCAAGGCCAGACATAACTAACCACATACACGTGACTACGAGCCTCTAAGAGTATAGCATATCACATGAGCGGGACAGGACCCCGCTATGCCCACAACTATATACACAAAAGAATAAGTACCCAAAAGCTATGGCTCCGAATGAAATGGAGCTCTGCTATGAAATCTCTGACAAAGCAGCTACGGATCAAGTCTGTCTCCCTGTGCACCTGCGGGCATGACGCAGCGTCCACAAATAAAAGGACGTCAGTACGAAGATTGTACTTAGTATGTAAAGCATGATCAACATCGATATAGAAGCGTAATGAATAACATGTGAGGTTGCATGGGAGAGGAGTCAATAATATCATCATCATGGCACTTACTTGCTTTCCATAGAGACATTCCGTTTCTACTGCGTATTCGCATACATATACCCATATTCGTACTTGGTCACCCTCATGATCATGTATATCTCATATTCATAGAATATTTGTTCTCTTAATGATGTCATATACATAGCATATACATATACATATAGGCATACATAGCGTACCCGACCATAGAGGTTCGGTGTTTCATACATACTTAGCCAACCAAGGGTCAAGGTTATATCTACCTGGCCCTACCAAGGCTTCAGGGTTATCCGTACCATCTGCAGATGTGTGCGCGCGTTACGTAATCGTATACATACATATACATATATTCTACCCGGCGTTATAAGCTCGGGGTTTCATTATAGCCCTTCATAGGCACACATAAGTATAATAGCCCATAGGCACCTTTAGCATCATTATTATTATCATTAACATTTCTATCATCATTATTATCGTTATGTCTATCTTATAGGCTTACTCGTCACATGAGGAGGGTAGTACAATCGTAGTACATATCAAGGATTATGAGTTTACGAGCTCGGAAGATCAATCATTTGAAGACAACATACTCGTATAGAGGATTTAGAAATTTGGCCAAAGAACCATGCATTATGAAAGAAGGGTTAGCCTTACAGACCTTTTCGTTCGACTATATAGCACTTGCACGTTCTCTTTCAATACTTGCGTTTATACCTTTATTAAGGTCAAACCATCGTTAGAATCGACAACTAGCATAAATGGCTAAAGCTAGAGAAAATCGGACAACATTTCCTTTATTTATACGGCATTCCTCCATATCGTAATTCAACTCCCAAACCTCAACAATACATTCACAACATCATAATAATAATAATAGCCTTTAGTCATCTACATCATCCACATTCTTAATTTACTTCCATTTATCCCTATTTATGGTCACAACACCCAACTTCGTCCATTCTTATACAATGTCTATTTCATGATCTTAACGTCATTTATAACACATTTATATCACAACACAACAACAATCATGATTCAATTCAAACTATGTCTCAAAAAAGTCACTATTCATCATTCATAACCCATTTTGCTATTCTCTTCTAATGACCAAGCATTTTAACTCTCAAATACCTTAAACAACATATAATATCATGAATCTTACCTTAGATGCTGTAGGAACAAGCTTTAGTTGATAATATTCCACTTTGAGCAAAACCCTAGTTTTTCTCCATTTGGATTTCTTGACTTTAGATTATCCTTGATGGGTTCTTACTCTTGATTCACTTATTTAATGTTGTTGATGGCTTATAATCCTTGAAAACTTGTATAATAAATGTAGAGAGATGTTTTAGAGAGAGGGGGGAAATGTTGAAATGATTTCATGAACTTGGTCCTTTATTTAAGAACATTCCACTGATCTGTCGGGTTCCACTATACGGTCCGTATAATGGTTATACGGTCCGTATAATAGACCGTGAAATGGGTCTGCCTGCACCCCTTCACTGTGACCATTTGACGGTTCGTTATACGATCCGTATAAATTTATACGGTCCGTATAACTGACCGTAAAATTCCACCAGCAACCAACCTCCACTGTGATGGTTTTACGGTCCATTATACGGTCAGTAAAACATTATACGGTCCGTAAAACTCATCAGTTCACTGAACTTATTCTCATCACTTCGTTTGATCTCCGATCCTTGCGGAACCTTCTTAACACTTGTTCAACACTTCAATACCAATCTAAGGGACGTTATAACTCTTTCCCAAAATCCCCTTAAGTCATCATTAACCAGATACTCGTATTTCACTAGTTCATTCACTTGCGTACCAACGGAAGATTTTTCGAGGTGTAACAGATGGAGCCGCCTCCTGATCCATGGTGGCAGTGGCTGCAGCTCTAGGATCCTCTGATAATAGTGGCATAGCAGAGTCTGCTGACTGGGGCATACCCTCGGGTATAGTCTGGGCACGGGCCCTGGTAACTCTCTGGGCCTGGCTAGTCTCTCCAACTGCTGCTGACTTGCCCTTCTGGGCAGCTATCGCTTTTCTCGGAGGCATCGCTGGAAACATAACATTTCGTCAGAAAGGAGTCATCCTAATAATACAGCTCTATCGCACGATCTAAGATCGAAGAAAGCGTAACATCCTAAATGTCCTGTAGCTTCCTGTTTATAGATGTGGTGCACAACACACCGATAAACAAGACTCTACTAGACACGGCCTGTAGACATTCCGAGGACAAACCGCTCTGATACCACTTTTGTCACGACCCAACCCCGTGGGCCGTGACTAGTGCCCTAACTGGACACCCATACATACCTACTTACCAATCGCCATATCCCTAACTTATTCATATCCAACATATACCAATTTATATAGATACTGAGAACATATGACGTCTTAAGCGGTCACATATATCATACATATCATATAGAAGCCGCCAAGGCTGTCGTGCAACATATTATCCAAAACATATACATAAATATCTATAAATACAAGCCTTTAAGGTTGTCATAGCAAATAGGACCGCTTAGACGCTAATCACAGACACAACCGAACAATAGCGACCCATGACCCACATACATGTCTACAGGCCTCTAACAAACATAACAGCATCATATGACGGGACAGGGCCCCGCCGTACCCCTGAATATATATACATACACATGTACAATGAAAGAGTCTGTACCAAATGTGGGCTCCAGAACAAAGGAGCACTCCAAAGCAGCAGAAAGATGACCTAAGCTGTCGGGTCACTCAAGTGAACGTCTGTACCTGCGGGCATGAAACGCTGCCCCCGAAGAAAAGGGGGTCAGTACGGAAAATGTACCGAGTATGTACGGCATGAAGTATAGAACAGGGGATCATAGCCAAAAATAGAAACTCTCCAGAACCAGTAAAACTGTGTAAAATCATCAATACGTTTCCTTTATGTAATAAAGTAGTATATCTCAAATCATGAATCATACACATATACATATATATACATATATATATACAACGTGTCCCGGCCCTTTAGTGAGGGACTCGGTGAATAAGGTCAGGCATATCAACATCATATACCATATGTACATATAACGTGTCCCGGCCCTTTAATGAGGGACTCGGTGGATAGAATCATGTATGTCAACATCATGTATAGTGTATGCATATAACGTGTCCCGACCCTTTATTAAGGGACTCGGTGGATAGAATCATGCATGGCAGAATCATATACCATATATACATAACGTGTCCCGACCCTCTATTGCGGGTCTCGGTGGATAAAGTCATCATATGTCATCCTGGCCGCCATCCTCGTATCATCATATCATCATATACATATAACGTGTCCCGGCCCGCAAGTGAGAGGGACTCGGTAAATAATGCAGTGGAATACCCACGAGAACATGTCCTGGGCCGGGCTCAGTGAAATCCAAACTGAGACTTGCACGAACAGAATAATGCGAAACCATATGCACATAAATCAAGACTCGATGGATAAATATACTTACCGACCCCTGGAGGCTCAGAAACAAGATTCGGGTAGATCCGACTTAGTATGAGAAAGTTACGAACGTTTGAAGTACAGAACGTTCTATAAGCGTTTCAGAAGCCATTTTTGGAAAATCGAAGCAATAATCATATCAGGTATCTTTCTGATATCGTATAGATCAAATCAAATATAACTTTTGGAATTATATGTACATCTCAAAGTATATCAAAGTCTCGATGGAATAGTCGAATGTGCTAGCATTTGAAAAATCAAGACTTTAGTCATATCAATTACCTTTCAAATATCATTCGGAAACATATCACATAGACCTTCGGTCATCATAAATACGTATCAAAATCATATGAAGTAGCTTATGGAAATCCAGAACGTTAGCCATCCTAGTGGCTCTAAGAGTAGGAATTTCTTGAAACCATACATATACGCTCTTTTGTTCGTTACATAAAGATCATGCCAAAAGAAAGAAAGGTAAGCCTTACATACCTTGCCCGCTTTCTACGCTAATCCGAACTTAAGGCTTTCGCTTCGCAAGATCTACAACAATATTCATATATACCAAACATTAGCCATAAACACTTAAAGTTCAATTCTAAGCCAACACTTAATCTACAGAAATTTCGGCAGCATTTCCCCTGTAAATGCAACATCCCCGAGAATTCAACTCGGCCAAACATACAACAACAAATCCGAGAATTTAACTCGGCCAACTTAGCAACAACAATACCAACAGTTATTCCAACAATATCCACAACAAGTTCAAAAAGCATACTAACATTAATAACTCCTTTCTACAAACTTTGACGACTTTCCATTTACGTTCAATTCGTAATTGTTTACATATTCAAATACCAATCCGCAACCATTTAAACAATGTTCAAGGATGCTTCAAACAATCCGTACAATATTCACAATAATCCAACCCATATGCTATGCCACCCGAAATCTTCCAAATGGAATAAGAACAATGACAACACATTTTCTTCCTTCAGTTTCATGGACTTCACCAATAATTCACACACTAACAACATTGATTTCCATAATTTCAAGAAGACTACATTCAATTCACATTAATTTCTAAAAGAAGTCCCCAACCATTACAACTTCACTAGGATCATTAAACCTTCATTATCAACATGGAATCCATAACAACAACAACCCAAAATACTAAGCAAAATTGGTCCCTTAATTTTTTTCACACACACGGCCACACACATACATATACACGGCTACACCCAACATTCATATTTTCATGAATTTCATTCATTTTCACATACCACAACATACAAAACCATCCATAATATATAAATGGAGATTAAATCTTACATTTTTCCTTCAACTCCTCACTTAGCTAGAGTTGTGAACTTGCAACAATAAGAGGGATTCTTTCTTCAACAATTATACCACGTTAAAGAGGACCTTCAAATTGGTAGGAATACTAGGAGAAATAATTTTTTTGATCAAGATTCCAAGGGGTCAAGTTTTGCCTTGCCTTGGCCGAATGGTGGTCTTTCTCTCTTCTTTCTTTTTTTTTTCTCCAAGTTTCTTGATTATTCTAAGGGACAAAGATGAATATATGACTCTTAAGTCATCTTATACACATGGATAATTAATCCATATGGGCCTAAGCCCACTCCACATGACCGGCCACCTTGGCCATGTCTCTCAAGCCCAATTTTTTTTTTTTTTGTTTCAAGCCCATTTTATTTCATGACCAATTTTTGTAATTCATAAAAAACTATTTTCCAAATTTCCAATTTTGCCCTTAGCCTTCCTCAATATTTCCGCATCAATATTTTTCATGAACAACTTATGTATTAAATAGGATCAAAATATTACCTTATCTCTTACTAGTCACAATTATCTCAAATTATCCGAATGTGCAAAATACGGGATATAACATGTCCTTTGGTTCCAAGGTTGTCCTTCCCGGTTATGACTTACGAGATCATAATTCATCATTTCCTTCATTGTTACGTACTTCCCATGGCTTGTACCTGTCAAAACTTCACGAGATGTCTCCGATACTCCATTAAAAGTGAGAGGTGTAACATTCTTGCCCCCCAGAAACATTCTTCCTCGAATGTTGTAGCTTGCGAGCTTATGATGCTATCATTAATTTCTTGAAATGGTTGTCCTCCTTTAGTTCCTGATCTCCATGCTCTTATACTATGTGCTCATTAGTCTTCTTTCATATTTTTCCAATTCTTTGTCGAACTCTTTCATTAGTTCCACATCCTCATGTTCTTATGTATGTACCCAGTGGTCAACTAATATCTAGTTATCGTCCTGGGACCTGTGGCCATTAAGGTGGTATTAACTCATGATTGCTACGGCTCCCCGCCGATCTGTGAGTACTCTTAATTGTTGTACTCTTTTGCCTTGCTCCTTATTTCTCTACTAGTGGACAAAATCTCTTGTTCAGATATGACACCTTTCCTTTCTTGCTTCTCTGGTGCTATTTTAGATGATCCTTTTTTTTGTACTAGTCGACCTTACATACATACCATATCATCTCCTTTTAATTCCTTGGCCAGACCCCTTAATTCCTTACAATATCATGATATTCATATTTGAACTTTTCCTCTAATTTCCTCTTCTCAATTTTAACATAATTACAAAATAAACTCATGAATATGGAACTAAGATAAAATCCTACTTAATCATAATTTCCTTTCAATACGAGTATGCTTCCCCCCTTAAGTCCTTGGCTCTCTCATATCGGTGACTAATTGAGACTTAAACTAACCTCCATTCTTCTTCGGCTCCTTATCGTCATCCTTCACTATTTTGTTGGCCATTTCATCTTAGAACTTAATTTGTTCTTCCCACCTTTTAAAGGATGTTCTCATATACCAGTAACCTTTAAGTATTAACCGTCTTTGATAGTCATCGGGCTGACCTTAGAGATCCTTCAACTCCTCAAATCCATATAATGCCGGAGTTCTTTTCATCGCCTGGTTTAACTTATTTCCTTTTTTTTGTCTAGTTGAGTTCTTGTATCAAATCAAAATTCTTATACATATCGGATACAATTCAGATGCCTTCTTTATTGACTTTTCACTTCTACCTTTCTTAACTAGTAGTCCCCTAGGCTAATGAATTAATGGGGACATCAAAATTCATTAGGCCCTTATAGAGTGTCTGACTATACCATGCTCCTTTAGCCCTAGTCTTCCTCCACGACTACCTTCTTAATATCCTTGAGATTCTCCTTGCTCTAGGTTCCTAATTCTGATTTATGTCTATACTATACTATTAAAAGTTGTTATTCCACACCATCCATTCTCACGACTCGTCCTTTCATTAGCTTAGCTCATTTTGTCCCGTAATTCTTAACTACTTGTTTGCATCACAACCATGCATCATCGTCCTTCTAGTGTCCTATCAGTTCTTGTTCTTATCAGGAAATCCTCACAAAGTACACCCTTTCCTTTCTTCTTTGGTCAAGTCTTCATCTTCTTTTATGATACTACAACTTGTACACATATATATATCTCGAATTTTCTCAGTTTCTTCATGATCGCATCTTTGCATCTTTCACACAACCATTGTCTTATAATTTGAATTTGTTTTCCTTTGGGCAAGCCTACTGACTCATTAACCTTCTGCTTGTTGTCGGCAACCACATAATTCCCTTTAACCATTTCGTTGACACCTCCTCCTTCCTTTTGTCCTCATAGTTTCTTTTATTTTCTTTTACTCTTAAAAGCCTGTTTCCATTAATCATTCTTTACTCTTAGCTTAGGAGACTTTGGAGTTTTTCGTTACGAGTGTGAATCCCTTTTGACACAGAAATTCTCTCCTTGGGGTACTTTCTTCCCTTAAATAGGCGTACCAATCATGGGTTCACATCTATTCTCCTGGTTAAATCTCAGGAGTTTAAAATTTCCTCGTCGCTCTCATAAGACCTATTTATTTCTTCTAAAGGATGCACCTTTTTCCATTAGTTACAACCTTCTTGGTTCTGGTTATAAAGACGTATATGTTGGTTCCGGGGTCCTCACGTTCATCCTTTGTCACGTACTCTATATCCCGTTGATTTATTTAAATTTGATACTATTGTCTGCTTTCTTGCTTTCATCCTAACCTTATCCTCAAATATATTACCTGATACTCAATGTGTATATGCTTTCCTTGTCCAAGGTTCTCTCCTCTTCATGATATCATAAACTTCATGATATCTGACTTTAATTCCCGAAAAAAACCCAATCATAATTCTCTCTGTAGCGCTTGCTACCTCAATTTTGACATACACCACAATCAATACTTTTAACATGTCATATTATCAATCATAAGGGTATACATAATACTCGATGTAGCCACTCCTGACTTATCTTTTTATCGCATTTCAACACCTTTTCTTGCGAGATATCCCGTTGCCATTTGATTTTGCCCCGAATCTGTGGCTTTAATACATCTCCCCTTTCTTTTTGCCCAGCTAGCCAGATGTCACGACCCAGCCCCGTGGACCGTGACTAGTGCCCGAGCTGGACACCCATATGTACCTGTCAACATAGTCAGACTGATACTATAGGTCCTCAATCAATAACAACATAATAACATACGCACGCTGACGAGGCTGCCACGATATATATATTATTATTCTACGCAAGCCGACAAGGCTACCACTACACATCAGAATATTACGCAAGCCGACAAGGCTGCCACTACGAAACGATGATATATGCAAGCCAGCAAGGATACTACAACAAAACAATTATATATGCAAGCCGGCAAGGCTGCCACAACAAAACGATAATATATATAAGCCGGCAAGGCTACTACAGCGCTAGAATATCTATAATGACCATATAAGCACAACTGACAACATCTGGACACAACCCACATACATGTCTACAGACCTCTAAGAGTATCACAGTAACATATGACGGGATAGGGCCCCGTCGTACCCCTGGACAAAAACATATATATATATATATACACATATCAGGAAGTCTGTACCAAAATCTAGGCTCCGGAACGACGGAGCTCTCCAAGACAGCAGAAAGGGAATCCTAAGCTGGCGGATCACCAAGGCGAGTATATGTACCTGCGGGCATGAAACGCAGCCCCCCGAAGAAAGGGGGTCAGTACGGAATATGTACTGAGCATGTAAAGCATGAAAAATAGTAAACAGGATCATAACTGAAATAAGGAGTACAGGAAACAAGTACAATGCCCAGAATACCCAAACACTTGCCTTTGAAACATAAATCATGCATGTCAATATCATATACATATATATCGTACCCGGCCTTCTAGTGAGGGACTCGGTGAATAAGGTCATCATACGCCTTCCTGGCCGCCATAACATATCATCACATCATCATATCATCATATATATATATATATATATATATATATATATATATATATATATATATATATATATATACCGTACCCGGCCCTCTAGTGAGGGACTCGGTGAACAATGCAGTGAAACTGTGCACGATAACATACCCGGCCCGGGACTCGGTGAAAGACATATTGAGGCATGCATGAGCAGAGTAGTGAGAAACCATATGCAATTTTAATTATTAACAAGACTCAACAAAACAAGAAGAAAGATTAACGCCTAAGTATCAATAGCGACAATCATATCAAGTATCCCTCGGATATCATTATAGAATATATCAAGAGGCTTAGGAATCATAGACATGTGTCAAGATCCTATGAAATAGTTTATCGAAGTCTAGACATTAGTTATTACAAAGTTCCTGAGAATAGGAGCTTATTTATCGACAGTTATCCAACATACAAAAACTGAAGAGGAAGGCTCAATCACTTGAGAATTGTAATATCAAGAAGTGAATAAGGATCATAAATATCACTCAAAGCTTATGAATGGAATTACCCCAAAGTGCATATCACTCATCACTTAAGTCTAAGACATGCCAAAAGAAGGAAGGGACAGCTTTACATACCTTTAGCGTTTACTCGCAACACAACACGCATAGGCTGCCCAATAATATCTCAACCTATATTAAGACATCAAGAACTACGATTAAACTACGAAGATATTCAAAACGCATTCTAATGTTAGTAACTCCTTTCTAGACGATTAGACGATGTTTCGCTTATATTCAAACCAACTACATACAACCAAGCCAACATCACTAATCATGCATTCAAGTATCAACCCGAGACTATTCAAACATGGCTCGAGGACACTCCGGACAGCCCGTACAACATTCCAAAACAGCCCAACTAACACGTAATACAACATATAATCTTCTAAGTTCAACAAGAATAACAACAACACATTCTTTTCTTCCAATTTCATGAACTATACCAACAATCCACACGTTACAATATTATTCATATAAATGCAAGAAACTATATTAACATCATATTAGCTTCTACAACAGCCCACAAACAATTACAACTCCAACTTGAACCATTAAGCCTTCATTCTCACCATACAATCCATAACAGCAACAACTAAAATACCAAGTAAAATCAATTCACCATTTCATGCACAAACAGCCCCTACACGGCCTCAACACCATCACACCTAGTTCTATGAATTTCATTCATTTCTACACACTACAACACGTTCAAACCACCATTAATATATGCAAAAGAAAGTTAAACCTTACCTTAAACACTTGACTTCTCAACTAGACTAGAATTGGTGCCTTGAATTTAATACTTGTTCTTGCTATCTAGGATCAATCCCATGTTGTTATACACCTTCCAAAGGGTTGAAATGCTTGAAGGAAATAGTTTTTTGATCAACACACAAGGATTCAATCTCGGCCAGCCATGGCCGAGAGCCTCTCTCTCCCTCTCTAGGTCTTCTTGAGTTGTGAAGATGAAATATGACTTTCCTTGTCATCAATTCACTATTTATATCATGCCTATATGTTGGACACATGTCCCACTCATGGCTTGAGCCAATCAAATGTGGCCAAGACATGGGTGGGACCCACACGGCCATTTATGACTTAATTATTGACTAATTAAACTTTTAATCCCATTTAATAATCTAATCATTGTTAATTAATCTCTAATCTCCAATAATATTTCTATACCAAATAAAATTTATAAGCAACTTGTGCATTGAAACAAAATCGGAAGTTAAAAGTCTCTACCTCGTATCCCAATATAGTCTTGTCCTTAACTTGTCGCGATTAGCTTAAAATATCCCAATGTACAAAAAATACGGGATATAACATCCTTCCCCCCTTTAGAACATTCGTCCTTGAATGTTGAACTAGTCTCGCCCGGTCTTATAGGGACTTCGGGGGAGTCTCTTTTATTGTTATAACATATAGTTTTATTCACCAATTAATATAATCAACAAGGAGTTTAGATTACCTGTAGGCATAGGAAACAAGTGAGAATATTTCTTCTTCATCTCCTTTTCAGCTCCCCAAGTCATCTCCACCCTGTTATTGTTTCGCCACAATACTTTAACGGAAGCCACGTCTTTAGTACGCAATCTTCTCACTTGACGATCCAGTATAGCTATAGGGTTCTCCTCGTACGATAACTCCTCTGTCACTTGGATATCTTCCATGGGGAATATCCTGGAAGGGTCACCAATGCATTTGTGAAGCATAGACACATGAAACACTAAGTGTACTGCTTTTAGATCAGATGGTAGGTCTAATTTGTAGGAAACCTTGCCTACCTTACGAACAACTTGATAAGGCCCAATATATCTCGGGCTGAGCTTCCCCTTCTTACCAAATCTCATTACACCCTTCATGGGTGACACCTTCAAGAATACCCAATCGCCAATCTGGAACTCTAAGTGTCGACGTCGATTATCTGCATATGACTTCTGTCGACTCTGAGCTGCTAATAACCTTTCCCGAATAAGTTTTACCTTATCAATGGCTTGCTGAATCATATCTGGGCCGATTAGCTTAGGCTCCCCAATATCAAACCAGCCAATAGGTGACCTGCACTTCTTGCCATACAGAGCCTCATACGGTGCCACCTGGATGCTGGAATGATAGCTATTATTGTAGGCAAACTAAATAAGTGGCAGGTGATCATCCCATCTGCCCCTGAAGTCAATGACACATGCCCGCCATATATCTCCTAGCGTCTGAATAGTAAGCTCGGCCTGTCCGTCAGTCTGAGGGTAAAATGCTGTGCTGAGACTCACTTGCGTCCCCAATCCCTCCTGGAAGGATCTCCAGAAGTTAGCTGTAAATTGGGCCCCTCTATCGGAGATAATGGCTGTGGGAACCCCGTGAAGTCTCACTATCTCTTTGAGGTACAATCTGGCATAGTCCTCGGCTGAATATGTAGTCCTGACTGGAAGAAAGTGGGCTGATTTTGTCAACCTATCAACGATGACCCAAATAGAGTCATATTTCTGCGGAGTACGAGGTAAACCTGTGATGAAGTCCATATTGAGCACCTCCCATTTCCAGGTCGGAATCTCCATCTCCTGTAATTATCCACTAGGCTTCTGATGCTCGATCTTAACCTGTTGGCAATTTAGGCACTGAGCAACAAATTCTGTTATATCCTTCTTCATGCCATCCCACCAATACAAGCAGCGGAGGTTATGATACATCTTCGTTGACCCTGGATGAACAGAATAACGGGCATAGTGTGCCTCTCCCATAACCTGTCATCGTAACCCTGCAACCTCAGGTACACATAATTTACCCTTGTATCGTAGCACTCCGTCAGGTGCAACCTCGAATGGGGTCTATTCCTTTTGAAGAGCTGCATCTCTATGATGGACAACAATAGGGTCCTCGTACTGGTGTCTCTTTATCTCTTCTACGATAGAGGACTCAGAAACTCCCCGAACAGAAAACCTGCCATTATCAGATTCAGCCAAACGGACTCCCAGACTAGCTAACTGACAAATTTCATGGACTATCTCCTTTTGCTCTGGTTGTACATCTGCCAAACTACCCATAGATTTATGGCTGAGTGCATCTGCTACGACATTTGCTTTCCCTGGGTGGTATAGAATGTCAATATCATAGTCCTTCAGTAACTCTAGCCACCGCCTCTGCCGCAAATTCAGCTCCTTCTGCTTAAAGATGTACTGGAGACTCTTATGATCGGCATAAATGTCAACATGCACACCATATAAATAATGTCTCCATATCCTCAAAGCATGTATCACCGCTGCTAACTCCAGATCATGGGTGGGATAATTTCTTTCGTGCTTTCTGAGCTGTCGGGAGGCATAGGCTATAACTTTGCCGTTCTGCATCAACACACAACCTAACCCAACACCGGAAGCATCACAATAAATGACATAGCCCTCTGGTCACTTAGGCAGAGTGAGAACTGGGGCCGTAGTCAATTTATCTTTCAGCAACTGGAAGCTCCGCTCACAAGCATCGGTCCACCGGAACTTAGCTGCCTTCTGGGTTAGCCTTGTTAAAGGCGCTAAAAGTGAGGTAAACTTATCTACGAACCTCCTGTAATACTCTGCTAGCCCCAGGATACTGCGTACTTCAGTAGGTGTCGTAGGTCTAGGCCAGGTCTTCACCGCCTCAATCTTCTGTGTATCTAACTGAATGTCGTCAGCTCCAATAATATGCCCCAGGAATGCTACTGAAGTCAACCAGAATTCACATTTAGAGAACTTAGCATACAATTTTTGGTGCTGGAGCACCCTAAGTACCGTCCTCAAATGATCTGCATGCTCCTCTTCTGATCGTGAATATACCAGAATATCGTCAATGAATACAATCACGAACAGGTCAAGGAATGGCTTGAACACTCGGTTCATCAAATCCATAAATACTGGTGGAGCATTGGTCAACCCAAAGGACATCACTCTTAACTCGTAATGCCCGTATCGGGTCCTGACTACAGTCTTCGGAATGTCTGCCTCCTTTACCCGCACCTGGTGATAACCTGACTGCAAGTCTATCTTCGAGAAACATCTAGCATCCTGCAACTGGTCAAATAAATCATCGATCCTGGGGAGGGGATACCTGTTCTTTATTGTCACTTTATTCAGCTGCCTATAATCAATACACATCCACAGCGACCCATCTTTCTTTCTTACAAATAATGCCGGTGCTCCCCACGGTGATGTACTGGGCCTGATGAAGCCCTTCTCTAATAAATCTCCCAATTGCTCCTTCAATTCCTTCATTTCTGCAGGTGCCATTTTGTAAGGAGGGATAGATATGGGCTGAGTGTCTGGTAATACGTCTATAGTGAACTCTATCTCACGCTCAGGAGGACGGCCTGGAAGTTCATCTGGAAATACATCGAGAAACTCGCTAACTATCGGCACTGACTGAAGAGTCGGCGCCTCTACCTTCAGGTCGTGCACTTGAACCAAATGATAAATATAACCCTTTCTGACCATCTTCTTTGCCTTGAGGTATGAAATAAACTTACCCCTCGGCGATGCTGTATTTCCCATCCACTCTATAATTGGCTCTCCTGGGAACTGAAATCGGACTATCTTGCCTCTACAATCAACGTTAGCATAACAAGAAGCTAACCAATCTATACCCATAATAACATCAAACTCAGTCATATCTAGCTCTATCAAATCTGCCCTGGTGCAACGACTATATATGATCACCGAACAATCTCTATATACTTGTCTTGCTATAACAGAATCTCCTACTGGTGTAGCTACTTCAAATGGTTCTATTAATTCAGGCTTTATCCCAATTCTACTAGCAACAAATGGAGAAATATACGACAATGTGGAGCCTGGGTCTATCAATGCATACACGTCTTGAGAGAGAACCGATAGCATACCTGTAACGACATTAGGTGACGCCTCCTGATCCTGTCTACTAGCCGAAGCATATATGCGGTTTGAAGGACCGCTAGAACTAGAAGCTCCGCCACGACCTCTACCACGGCCTGCTGGTACCTAGAAACCCTGCCCCGTAGGGCGCATAGCCACAGAAGAAGATGAACCAGCAACTGACCCTGTAGGCTGAGCTGCACCACCTAGATTACCCCCATAGGGACACTCCCTCATAATATGGCCTTGACGGCCACAAGAAAAACAAGCACTAGTAGCGAGACGGCACTCCCCAGAATGGGGCCTACCACACCGCGTACACCGAGGCAAAGGTGGCCTTGACTGACTCGAACCCCTGGGCATCTGTGAACCTGAAGCCTTTGAGCTCTGACCAGTTCCCGAATACCCAGTACTATCAAATATCCTACCGGTGAACTGTGGGGGTGCACTCCGTGCTGTCTGAGAAGGGTATCTACCATACTGCTGCTGAGGCTGTCTGCCCCGAAACTCACCCGGATAGCCAGCTGATCTAGCTCTCTTATGCTGGCCTCTGTCATAGTCTCTATCGGATTGACGTCCCCTGTGTCGATCCTCCATCCCCTGTGCATACGCCTGTACCCGAGCAATATCTATCCCTGGCTGGGAAGCCATTACCATGCAGCTATCAACCAAATAACGATCCAACCCCATCACGTATCGATGCATCCTATCGGTCATATCAGCTACAATAGTAAGCGCATATCTGGCCAACAAATCAAACTCGAGACTATAATCCCGAACGCTCCTGCCATTCTGCCTCAGACGTAAGAATCTATCAATTCTAGCTCGCCGTATCTCTGGAGGCAGAAAGTGGCCAAGGAAGGCCTCTACAAACTCGTCCCATACTGCTGGAGGAGCATCCGCGCCCCTAGACAACTCCCATGACTCATACCAATTGACGGCTACATCCCGCAGTCGATAGGAAGCTAACTCAACGGACTCAGTCTCAGAAGCCTTAATTAACCTCAGCGTACGCTGCATCTGCCGAACGAACTCCTGCGGGTCATCCTCGGGCTTCGACCAGAAAAACTCTGGAGGATTATAGCTCAGAAAGTCACGGGCTCTCAGACCTTCATGTCTATCTATCTGATCAACTCCTAGTCCTTGCCTGCGAGCCTGTCCTGCCACTAATCTGGTGAGTAACTGAACTGCATCCCTTATGGCTCTATCCTCCGCCCCTGGCAGAGGAGCTGGAGGCTCAGGTACTGGGCCTCAGGAACTGGCGGTGGAGCCGCCCCCTGCCCTGGAGCTGTCGCTGCCCTAGGTTCCTCTGGAAGTGGCGGTGTAACAGAACTCGCGGACTGGAGCACAACCTCGGGCATAATCTGGGCACGGGCCCGAGTAACTCTCCCAGTCTGGCTAGTATCCCCTGCAACTAATTTGCCCTTCTGGGCAGCTGTCGCTTTCTTCGGAGGCATAGCTGTAAACATAATAGTCTATTAGAAAGAGATCATCCTAAGAATATAGCTCTATCGCACGATCTAGGATAAGAAGGAAAGATGACATCCTAAATGTCATGTAGCTTCCTATTTATAGATGTGGTGCATAACACACCGATAAACAAGACTCTACTAGACACAGTCTGTAGACACTCCGAGGATGAACTGCTCTGATACCACTTTTGTCACGACCCAGCCCCGTGGACCGTGACTAGCGCCCGAGCTGGACACCCATATGTACCTGTCAACATAGTCAGACTGATACTATAGGTCCTCAATCAATCACAACGTAATAACATACGCACGCCGACGAGGCTGCTACGATATATATATTATTATTCTACGCAAGCCAACAAGGCTGCCACTACATATCAGAATACTATGCAAGCCGACAACGCTGCCACTACGAAACGATGATATATGCAAGCCGGCAAGGCTACTACAACAAAACAATTATATGTGCAAGCCGGCAAGGATGCCACAACAAAACGATAATATATATAAGCCGGCAAGGCTACTACAGCGCTAGAACATCCATAATGACCATATAAGCACAACTGACCACATCTGGACACAACCCACATACATGTCTACAGACCTCTAAGAGTATCACAGTAAGATATGACGGGACAGGGCCCCGTCGTACCCCTGGACAAAAACATATATATATATATATATATACATATCAGGAAGTCTGTACCAAAATCTAGGCTCCGGAACGACGGAGCTCTCCAAGACAGCAGAAAGGGAATCCTAAGCTGGCGGATCACCAAGGCGAGTATATGTACCTACGGGCATGAAACGCAGCCCCCCGAAGAAAGGGGGTCAGTACGGAATATGTACTGAGCATGTAAAGCATAAAAATAAGTAAACAGGATCATAACTGAAATAAGGAGTACAGGAAACAAGTACAATGTCCAGAATACCCAAACACTTGCCTTTGAAACATAAATCATGCATGTCAATATCATATATCATATACATATATACCGTACCCGGCCCTCTAGTGAGGGACTCGGTGAATAAGGTCATCATACGCCCTCCTGGCCGCCATAACATATCATCACATCATCATATCATCATAACATCACGTCAGCATATCATCATATCATCATATATATATACCGTACCCGGCCCTCTAGTGAGGGACTCGGTGAACAATGCAGCGAAACTGTGCACGATAACATACCCAGCCCAGGACTCGGTGAAAGACATATTGAGGTATGCACGAGCAGAGTAGTGAGAAACCATATGCAATTTAAATCATTATCAAGACTCAACAGGACAAGAAGAAAGATTAACGCCTGAGTATCAATAGCGCCAATCATATCAAGTATCCCTCGGATATCATTATAGAATATATCAAGAGGCTTAGGAATCATAGACATGTGTCAAGATCCTATGAAACAGTTTATCGAAGTCTAGACATTAGTTATTACAGAGTTCCTGAGAATAGGAGCTTATTTATCGACAGTTATCCAACATACAAAAACTGAAGAGGAAGGCTCAATCACTTGAGAATTGTAATATCAAGAAGTGAATAAGGATCACAAATATCACTCAAAGCTTATGAATGGAATTACCCCAAAGTGCATATCAGTCATCACTTAAGTCTAAGACATGCCAAAAGAAGGAAGGGACAGCTTTACATACCTTTAGCGTTTACTCGCAACACAACACGTATACGCTGCCCAATAATATCTCAACCTATATTAAGACGTCAAGAACTACGATTAAACTACGAAGAGATTCAAAACGCATTCTAATGTTAGTAACTCCTTTCTAGACAATTAGACGACGTTTCGCTTATATTCAAACCAACTACATACAACCAAGCCAACATCACTAATCATGCATTCAAGTATCAACACAAGACTATTCTAACATGGATCGAGGACACTCCGGACAGCCCGTACAACATTCCAAAACAGCCCAACTAACACGCAATACAACATATAATCTTCAAAGTTCGACAAGAATAACAACAACACATTCTTTTCTTCCAATTTCATGAACTATACCAACAATCCACACGTTACAATATTATTCATATAAATGCAAGAAACTATATTAACATCATATTAGCTTCTACAACAGCCCACAACCAATTACAACTCCAACTTGAACCATTAAGCCTTCATTCTCACCATACAAGCCATAACAACAACAACCAAAATACCAAGTAAAATCAATTCACCATTTCATGCACAAACAGCCCCTACACGGCCTCAACACCATCACACCTAGTTCCATGAATTTCATTCATTTCTACACACTACAACACGTTCAAACCACCCTTAATATATGCAAAAGAAAGTTAAACCTTACGTTAAACACTTGACTTCTCAACTTGACTAGAATTGGTGCCTTGAATTTAATACTTGTTCTTGCTATCTAGGATCAATCCCACGTTGTTATACACCTTCCAAAGGGTTGAAATGCTTGAAGGAAATATTTTTTTGATCAACACACAAGGATTCCATCTCGGCCAGCCATGGCCGAGAGCCTCTCTCTCCCTCTCTAGGTCTTCTTGAGTTGTGAAGATGAAATATGACTTTCCTTGTCATCAATTCACTATTTATATCATGCCTATATGTTGGACACATGTCCCACTCATGGCTTGAGCCAATCAAATGTGGCCAAGCCATAGGTGGGACCCACACGGCCATTTATGACTTAATTAGTGACTAATTAAACTTTTAATCACATTTAATAATATAATCATGGTTAATTAATCCCTAATGTCCAATAATATTTCTATACCAAATAAAATTTATAAGCAACTTGTGAATTGAAACAAAATCGGAAGTTAAAAGTCTCTACCTCGTATCCCAAAATAGTCTTGTCCTTAACTTGTCGCGATTAGCTTAAAATATCCCAATGTACAAAAAATACGGGATATAACACCAGACTCATACCTCGCGATCATTTTGAAATTCTAATTGTAAAGCTCATATGCTCCTAATTTCCCTCGGACTATTCTAGTTTCTCATATTCTTTTTTCATATGTCTACATCTGTAGGTCTTCCTAGCATATCTTTCTACGTCCTATCTGTAAATCCTGGCGATATAACTTTACTTAAAAATCTTTACTCATACCTGTACCCTGTCTATTTGTCTAAGATAATCAACCTCGCATCCTTTACTTTCCTGTAGCAACAGAATTGATCCTTGCGATATTTTATCTTCAATTTTACACCTACTCTCTTCTCTCCTTACATATAAACCGACATTGCACCTAATTTCTCTATCACAAAATAACCTTCACAACACCTGTCTGAAAAAATTGAGGTGAACCCTTCTTATAAGGATTAGCTAGAAATTCACCACATATTCCTAAAGTTTGATACAATCTCTACTTCCTTCGTCAGCCAAGCAGCATCACATTTAGATGTTATATAAGCAATCTAGAAGACAATCATAATTACAATCCGACTTACCTAACCATCTTTCAATCTTGAGTTCAAGGTCGTCATTAATACCCGAAGTAACTCGGCCTTAATAATTCTCAGAATAGTACCAACTATCAAATTCTCAAAATCCCCTTGAAGTCAAATGACTGGTGACTTCTAAATCCCAATGTAAACTCACATCATATAGGAAAGCCCGATAAAACGAGTTTGTGTGCCTGTCATCAATCCGTCCTGATCTTACGTATTTATAGATAAATTTCTAGAGTAAAACTTTCCCCTTCTCGTTAACTTCCTTTCCCATATCAATATCTTTTCGTTATCTCATACTCACCAATCTATGAATCGTAATATTGCATTTGAATTCTTAGTGTCAACTTTCCCTATATCTTCAATAAATCTCAATTCTCCAAAATTTCGAACGCAACTCATTCCAGTTCCTTTAATTACTAATCATTTTTCCCCTCCAGGATTCTTCCCGTAAATTAAATTAAAATCATTCTAAAACTTTTCTTTGAAAGCGTCTCATAATGGTTCATTCAATCCAGACTTACCAGACATCCGATTGTCATATTTTCCCTTCATTCTTTCTCTATAGCACAGACAGTCAAAAAATTCAATTTGTAAAAATTTTGGCAGAATTTCCTCTATAATTCTTACTGCCTAATTCCTGCACACGGCCAAGAAAACACATTCAATGCCTCACAGGGCAATCACAATTACCCGTAACATCTAGCTTAAGTTCTTATATCAAAGTCTATCAATATCAGTAAGGCAGGAAATATACCTTTCGGAGTATCAGCTTCAATTCTCATCAATTATCTAATGGCGAAATAATCAATTGCTTATCCACAATCAAAACATTTAGGGTTAGAATCAGGGACATCACATCCTATAATTTAGCTTTACGGCACGATCTAAGATGAGAAGGAAAGGTCAGTGGTTCCTAAATGCCCCGCGACCTCTTGTTTATAAGTGTAGCGCACTTCACACCCATAAAGAAGACTCTACTGGACATGGCTCGTAGACACACCCTAATACAAACTGCTGTGATACCACTTTTGTCACGACCCAACTAGAGGTCCATGACGGGCACCCAGATCTAAACCACCGAGCACCTCTGAATATACGTCTCATAATCATTTCTGGGTGGACCATAAAGATAGCTCATGGATATCATAATCTGTAAGGACATACATCACAACATAACAACACATCTCTATATAATCTTTAACAATTATGCCCATCATCACCAGCCGACAAGGCTATTAAAATGTTATACAACTATATGAACCGATAGGGTTATGAAACGTCTAACTATACACACATGTCTACGAGCCTCTACATAGAATACAAGTGACCATAAAGACCAATACCAATAGACTGTAGCTCCGAAGTAAGTGGAGTGCTCCTGAGACTCCGCTGATAAAGCACTTACGGATCTGATCCATCTCCCTGCCTACCTGCGGGCATGAGCGCAGCGTCCACAAGAAAGGACGTCCGTACGAATAGTGTACTGAGTATGTAATGCATGAATAACAACATAACAAGAAATATGGTACATAACATGAGATAAATATAACATGTACATCTGATTGCCTCGTAAGGCGGATATCATGCATGCTTAACTTTTTAAAGAAAACACTTTTCATGGATATCAAACATAATATCATCATTAGCCTGCGTCCGAGCCTCCCGGGTCTTGGGTATCCAACGCACGCCACCCACTAGTGGTGCTGCCCGACCATATAGGCACTGTGCAATCATGGTTATCCATATCCGCCCACCGTAGTGGTACTGCCCGGCCATATAGGTACAGTGTGAGAAAATACTTACATATAGATAAAGCATGCATGAGAGCCCAATTAAAAGCCACAACTCTATCGGAGTGACGTAAGGTCGATAACCTCCGATTTATATTATTGAGCAATCATCATCGCTATATCTCACCTTGAAGGAATAATTATCATAAGGTGAGATCAACAACAATGAATAGAATCAAGAAATTCATGAAATACACTCAATAATCTCATAATAACATCAAGACTGTAAACTTTGGAATCTCTGGAAATGGGATCATCATCATCATCATTATCATCATAGGAAACATCTATCTTTAGCAATAGAAGAACTTTGAGAATCATGAACTTCTAGCTTTTTGGGACTAAGGATATTATGGAAAACATCTATGGGTTCTTAAAAAAAGAATCATGCCTTTAGAAAGAAAGGGACTAACCTTAACAACCTTTTTGGTTTCCTATTACTTAATGCTTGTCCTTTCAAGCTCGTAAATCTACATTCAAGAGAATTCATACTACTGTTAGGCTTATCGTCATATGCCTATCTTAAGTCTTCAAATTAAACCCCTTTAGAATCTACCGAAATTCGGGCAGCATCTCCCCTGTTTATATCCCTACCCCGAAATCACAATATCAACAACAACCACAACAACAACAACAACAACAACATTATTAATACCAAAATATTCCATAAAACATCCGACACAATAGTTATCAACATACAATAACAATATACATTTCGTTTCTTCCTAATCAAGGAGAATAATCTCATCAACACACCAACAACAGTAGATACCATCAATGTACATGGAAATTATCCCAACAACACTGCCACAACATGCTCGAAACAGTCCATAAACTCAACAACTACAACACAGAAATTCATGACCTTTCCTTCATAACTATTTCACTTTTAAGACTTGCTAGACCTTCAAATCAACTCAACATAAGAGATTGGATGAAGAACATACCTTATACTTTAAGAACTTTAGCCACACCAACTTTCTTCAAGACCAAACTCACCACAACATCAAGTAGAAACAAGAACAATCACTTTTCATTAACTAGTTTGTGTAATCTTGTTGAATTATTGATTTAAAGGGTAATAAGTGTTTAAGAGAAGTCTATGGATGTGTCTAGAACTCAAAAAAAGTGTAAATGATGAAAAAAGGGGAATAATAGGGTATTTATGCCCTTTGAAAGTCGGTTCCACCGACTTTCCAAGTGGGGCCCGTGGAGCCATTTGGCAACTTATCTTAAAATGCCCATATCTCCCTACTCTGATGTCGTATCGATGAACGGTTTGTTGCGTTGGAAACTACAATCGACAATCTTCATTTTAGGCTCTTAAAACACCTTAAAAATACTGATATACTAGGAGATATACTTCTCTAAAATTGACCCAAATTTTCTATCTAAAATTCTGCCAAATTTTCGACGAACTTATTTTCATCGATTTGCTTGGTACCGGAATCTTCCGAAACTTTCCATACATAATATTTATTATTACTTATACTTGATAAAGGTCATTTCCCTTGGTTCCAAGGTTGTCTTTTCCGGTTACGACTTACGAGACCATAATTAATCCTTTACTTCATTGTTACGTACTTTCCATGGCTTGTACCTTTCAGAACTTCACATAACATCTCTGATACTCCATTAATATGGTAAAATACGTGACGTGTTAATAGTTTTAATGTTCGAGGTGTAACATCTCCAAATCTGAGCACCATTCTGTTATTATCCCAATAACTAGTAATGATCTCTAGCAAGCCCGGATCCCCTGTCATATCCATCAACGAAGGTAGATCCCTATGCAACTCTTCATCTCTTTCTTCTGATCATTAGTCAATTCTTTCCATCACATCACTAAACCTGGTGGTGGACCAACGACCATATCAAATTGCACATCAGGAGACATCTGCAAGACAAGACACTGTTAGTTCCCCGCCCCCAGGAACAACAATTTATTTCACACTTGGCACAATAATGCTTCCAAATAACAAATAGTGGGAAGCAGTGTCTTTAGGTTTTTACACCATCTTAACATAGTAAGGTATCTTTCCTGTCCGATTCAAGTAGGTCTGAGATACCTAAACCGGTCTATGGTCAGCATGCGCTATATCAGTAGGGATTTGGTTTCGCTCTACACTAATTATTCTAGAGTGGTTTTCAAGTGAATGACACAGGTTACCCAAGCGGACAAGCTAGGGGTGGGCTCTCTAAGGCTGTGGGATGACCGCATGCCCACTCGACCTTAGAGACCTCCAAAGAATATATTTAAGGGTTTTTAGTGAAGGTATGACCGCAGCTCATCCCGCGTCGTCATCCCTTAGAGAAAGAAAAAAATAAATGTCAGGAGTGGCGGAGTATGCATGCATGAATGACAGTTATATTTTGCGAACATTTAAACACATAGACAATTTATATCACTTAAATAATTTATATCATACAAACATACAAATAATTGAAACCGTTATGGTTAGAACCCTAGATTATCCCCAACAGACTCACCATCTGTAGCGGTTCTATTTTTTTCGATTCGCATTTGCACTTGCCTCATTTAAAAAGAAAAGTGTCCCGGGGAAGTACGTTTGTCAATCGTACCGGGAAAAAGGAAAAAATATACTTCTACGTAAGGAAAAACCAAGTCGAAAAGGGTTCATTTAAAATAATTATTTTACGATTATTTTAAAAGAAACCTAATCTGCACAGAGTCTAGGTAAGGGTTCTGGTGAGCCCTCGAGGAAGGTGTTAGGCACCCCTGTCTTAAGGATCCGTTCAATTGCGGTTTACCTACGGGTTCTAATAATATGTCCATATAGATATAAATTGGTTGTGATAAAAATAATTTGTATTTCATACTTCCGCAAATAAAAATTAGTCTTTCATGCAAAAACACCTCTTTTCAAGAATTAAAAATGTCACGACCCAACCGAAGGGCCATGACGGGCACCCGAAGCTAACACACCAAGCACCTCTAAACATACATCTCATAATCATTTCTGGGTGAACCATAAAGATAGCTCGTGGATATCATAATCGGTAAGTACATATATCACAACAGAACGACACATCTCTATATAGTCCTCAACAACTATGCCTATCTTCACAAGCCGGCAAGGCTACTAAAATATTATACAACAATATGAAATGATAAGGTTATAAAACATCTAACTGTACACACATGTCTACGAGCCTCTATATAGAATACAAGTGACCATAAGGACCAACACCAATAGACTGCAACTCTGAAGCAAATGGAGCGCTCCTGAGATTCCGCTGATGAAGCTCCTATGGGTCAAATTTGTCTACCTATCTACCTGCGAGCATGACCACAGCATCCACAAGAAGGGACGTCAGTACGAGCAATGTACTGAGTATGTAAGGCATAAATAGTAGCATGATAAAAACAGGAAGAATAGCGTAAAACAAAAGAATCGTTTATACCTCATGATACCTTTTAAGACATTCATCATACCTACCTATACTTTTTCTAGAAAAAACATTTCATATATCCACATACATAGTCATACAATACCATACAATATAATACAATACAATATAATACCGTAGCCGGCCATATAGACTCGGTATTATTCGTACCCGATCATAATAAGGTTCGGCAATGTCTGTACCGGCCATAGTAAGGCTTGGTAGTATCTGTACCCGACCATATAGGCTCGGTAGTATCTGTACCCGACCCTTTCGGGACTCGATCATATCCGTACCCAGCCCTTTCGGGACTCAGTGTCACCCATGACCATATATATACATATATAAAGGTACATAAATAAAAGCACATCATCATTATCATTATCACTATATCTTTCCTTAGAGGATCAACTATCATAGGATGAGATCAATAGTATTATGAGAGTATCAAGAACGATGAACTTGGATAGCATTAGAAATGGAATTACCATCATCGCTATATCTCACCTCGAAGGAACAAGTATTATAAGGTGAGATCAACAACAATGGGTAAAATCAAGGAAATCATGAAATAAGCTCAATAATCTTATAATAGCATCAAATCCATAAGCTTTGGAATTCTCTAGAATGGGATCATCACCATCATTTTTATCATCATAAAAAACATCTATCTTTGGCATCATAAGAACTTTGAGAATCATGAACTTCTAGCTTTTTGGGAATAAGGGTGTTATAGAAAGCATGTATGGATTCATAAGAAAAGAATCATGTCTTTAGAAAGAAAGGATTTAGCCTTAACATACCTTGTCGTTTCCTTAACTACTTAACATTTGTCCTCCCAAGCTCGTAAATGTACATTCAAGAGAATTCATACTATTGTTTGGCTTATCGTCGTATGCTTATCTTAGCCTTCAAATTAAACCCCTTTAGAATTTGCCGAAATTCGGGCAACATCTCTCCTATATCTTATACTCCCTCCAATCTTCAAAACAACTCCCAAAACACAATAAAACATCAACAATTCCATTATCAAAGGAATATATTCAAACTATACTCAATTCAATCCAAAAACTTCTTTTCATAATCAATCCATAACAACAACTTTATACAACCCCTTATATACTCGTATACCACAATTCCTTAACATCATTATTATCCCTCATAACAAGATTATGCTCAAAGCATACTAATAATTATAACTCATATTAATTCACAACTCAAAATATCATCAAATGCATATTTGAACTTTTCCTCCAATTTCCTTCTCCTCAAATCTTAACATAATTACCAAACAAACACATAAAAATGAAACTAATATGAAATCTTACCTTAAAATTCAAGAACACTTCAATTCCATGGTTTCTCCACCTTAAAAATACTCACCCGAACATCTTCAAGAAGAGGAGAAAAGTGTAGACCTCACTTGGAAACCCTTAACCACTTTAATCTTCACTTTGATCCTTGGTTTAGGCTTGGAAATATGTTGTAATATGTTTGGAGGAGTTTCTAGGACTTCCTAGGACTTGGGCTATGCTAAAAATGAAAAAACAAAATGACCAAAATTGTCATATAGACTTGTAGGAATACATGTGCATGTTGTAGAAGTTGGAAGAATGTTCTAAAGAATTTGGGATATGTTTAGAGAGTTTTGGATATTGGATGAATGTTGTGGCAAGCTCTAGAGAGGTGTGGAGGTGAGAGATGGTGAAAAATTGATGAAAAAGGATGAGTTAGAGGGGTATTTATAGGCGTGTGGGTCGAGTTAGGCTCCATTGGGCCGAATTAGCGAGCCTTAACTGATTTTCTAGAGAATCCGCGTAGATTCGCAGGCTTGTGGCAGTCCGTCTTAAAATGCTCACAACTCCCTACTCAGATGTCTCATTGACGAATGGTTTGTTGCGTTGGAAACTAGACTTCCTGAACTTAAATTTAGGCTTTTTTTTCACTTCAAAACTCCTGATATACTAGAAGATATACCCCTCTAAAGTTGACCCAAAATTTCTGTCTAAAATTCTGCCAACTTTTTTCAAATTTTCAACAAACTTATTTTCTTCAATTTGCTTGATCCCGGAACCTTTAGACACTTACTTAACACTTGTTAGGAGTATTCCTTATCCTTATAAGGGTTCCATGACCTCTCTGAGATTACGTTAGTTTACTTACAACGCAAACGACGCGAAAATTTTTAGAGGTGTAACAAAAACTGGTAGAGTTTTGCCCAAAATTGGGCGTTGTTAGGTATCGGACTAGAACACTTAGGCTAATACCCAAAGGGTCTTAGCCTAAGTAGGACTCTACGTAAGTCCACCCAAAAATAGTTTTTGAAAAAACGGTTAAAGTATGGGAAAATAGTTTTAGGAAAATAGGTTAAGTATATATATATATATAGTCCATTTTTTATTTCTACCTTTTTCTATGTTTGAGTCAATTTTTATCTTTTAGCCTAAGTCTACCAATCATAATTAATCCTAAAAATTTGAATATTAGTTCAAATCAGTCCATATGTCATCAACCCACAAGTTTCACAAATGTTCAAAGCAGTCCTTAATTTCAAGAAAATTGGCAATTTTAGTCCATGTAATCAAATCAGTCCCAATTTGCATTCACGTCTCACAGTTTGTAGCAAATTCATTTTTTATCGACTTTTAAAATATGACAATCCATTAAGGGTTCCAATAGGCATGATAATTGCACAAATAATAATTTGAAGCACATAATTTAAAGGAGATAGGGTATTTGGGCCGACCAAGCCCAAAAGAGAAGATGTTTATGCACTTGGGTTCATCAGATCCAACGTATGCTCCGAATTGGGTTGACTCGGTCTAAATGTATTGGTGAACCCTGTTGGGGCCCACCAATGGGTTTGAATGGGCAAAGATATAAACGGGTATGCATAATATTAGTATACATTCATGAATAAGACTAAGTACAAAAATTAAGACTACAATGATTATTACAAAAGCCAAAAAAATGAATTTACAATTTATTGGGCCTAGCCCACTTAATATTTTGTAACGGTAGACTAGCAAAACAGCCCAGATGTGAATAAGCCCACAACAATAATGGTAATAAACCACACACAAGTAAAAGGCCCAAGTGACCAGTCCAGGCCAAAATTTACTAAATATTAAGAGGTAAAATACATGATATACCACAGCTATACTACTCAGTTTTCCCAATTTTTTTCTAAGTGTCAAAAGGTGATATACATAATATACTACTGGTATACTACTCATTTTTTCTCAAATTTTTCTAAGTGTCAAGAGGTGATATACATGATATACCACTTATATGCAACTATGGAGAGCAAAACAAGATTACATACTTTCCATATACTTAGTGTATATATCTATTCCCAACCAGTCTCAACAGTTTGAATTACAATAATTTACCTAAGATTTTAAGTTAATCCCAGAATGGGGAAAAAGTAGGAAGACCTCATATTTACATAAGCAAGTAAGGCAAGGAGTAGGAGGTTTCAAACTCCAGATCAAGACAAGACAAGGTAGGGCTCAAAATATCAAGACACAGAAGTAATAGTACTACAAACAAGAACAAAGTGGGATTCATGGAACAAAAGGCGGGGGAGGGGGGGGGGGGGGGGGGGGGGAAGACAGTAACAATATGAGAGAGGGTGGAGACAGGGAAGACAATACGTAGTACAAAACACAAGAAAATAAAAATGAAAAAAATGTCAAGACACAAACATTCTTCAAAGGAATTCAGCAGTCAAGTGAAAGGATTAAGCTAGTTCAGAGAATCATTTTTAAGCTTTTTAAGCAAGTTAGATTAGGTTCAAACTCATTTTTAGGCCCTTTAATAAATCAACATCATATCACATAACCAAGGTTACAGGCCAAGTATTATTTCTGGACTAATTTTAGTCTAAAGTAGGATAAAGGTTCAAGTGATGCAAGTCATAGTCTCAGGATTTGAAAATCTTAGCCAAAGACTCAATATAAGTCTCAGAACTGATTAAGCAAAATCACAAAGTATATTAGCTGGCCCTATAGGATACTAGAAAGGGTCTCAAATGGTGATATAACCACAATTTTGTTCCCAGGATTACACAAAGGATCACAGATGCAAGTAGAAACCTTGATGAATCATAACAGATGCATGAGTGCTATCCTAGGCTGGAGGTGAAATGCTAGGCGCAGCATAGTTCAACAGTTTGCAAAGAGGTACAAGCACAGGTCAAGACAAGTATAGACAACCTTCTGTGACTAACACAACAAAGACAAAGTTCATAGGGGTATTCATAAGTCTCAGAAATGAAGCTAAAAGGGGCATGAAACCATCCTAGGTCTTAAGCAGTATCAGACAAGTTTTAGTTTCAATAAGGTAAGAAAATAAAGGACAAGAACATATGAGGCAATCGAAGATTTTCACAAGCACATGACAAGAGAGGGAGGTGAGTCACAAAACAAGTATCATACTTAGTCCCTTAAAGTATTTTTTTAGTCCTAGTTCAGACTCCTCACTCTTAGTACATTAGGTGGTCATATCAGACCAAGGGAACCAAGTGATCTGTAAGCAGTCTAAGTGTAAACAAAATTCAAGCCACAAGTGATAAACCAACATGAGCATTGAAAATAGGTAACCAATATAAGGCAGGACAGTAGTCTACAGGTTAGGGGTATGTCAAAGCTACCAACATGCGAAACACTCCCACACCCTGTCATCTCAGTTCTAAGTCAAGAAGAAATAACTGGCTTCCAAATACTAGTCACCCCTTTTTTAGAAATTTGCAAATCAAATACCAAATGCCCATAAAGAGAAAAACAGCTAAGAGTTAACAAGCAGACCACAAACTTTTCAAACCCTTTCACCAAACAAGTGACCAAGTTACAGTCTTAACATCTACTTAGCCAAGTTAAGAAAATCATTTTTTTCTTTTGCCTATTTTAGACAGGCACATAAAGTTCAGGAAAATAACACATAAGTCAATAAGTAGGTTCATGGACACAAACTCCTAAACCCCCAGCTTTAAACACAACTAGCTAAACAAAATAGAGAAGCCATGATTCATCCTGAAGGATTTTAACTTGATAAGCTTTTCTTTTTAAAAACAGTAAAGAAAATTCAAGACACATCATGCTAAGTGTGAACAGGAAGAGTAAGTTTTCAAGGTCACTTTTTTTTTAAAGAAAAAATGTTTTCACTCAGAGGGTATTCAAAGCCTTTTTAAACTAGTTTGCAGATAATGAGCACATAGACATCACCAAGGCAAGTTCACAAATTCTTCTTTTCTTTTTTATTCTTAAAGACTGTCACAACAAACTTGCAAGAGGCCAAACAAGGCAGGACATACACAACCATTTTAGGGGCCATTATTTATCTTAGTTTTCACGTTAAAGCCTCTTTCAAGTCTTAAACTATATTTTAAGTTGTAATCTCATGAAAACTGTCACAAACAAGGGAACACAAAACTAGTTTTATTCTTGACTTAGTTTTAAAACAACATGCCAGCCTCCTATGCCTTCAAAACCTTTAAAACAAGATTCATGACATAACCAGTGATGACTTAAGACCATGAAAATCAGGCTTTCAAGCTTCAAATGACACAAACAGTCAATAAACATTGCTAAAAACAAGATTGGCCACCTATTTCATTTTTTAAAGCATTTTCTAAACTTAAGACCTCTTAAATAACACCAGGAATTCACAAGGATCACATTATAGCCTATATGATCAAATCAAACACCTTATACTACGACAAAATCAATGGACCAATAAACTCAGAACACAAACAAACCCCTCTATTCATGTCTAAAGCTATTCAAGACATCACATCCTTCAAATAACACTAGGATATCAATATGAATGCTTTAAGACTCTGAACAAAACTTGAACACCTAAAAAACAAAGGGAAAATCCAATGAAACAGTAACAATAGACACAGAATAGGCCCCCTTTCAATCAAACAAGCATTTTAAGGCTTCAAAACACTAATTAAACAATAGTAAGATACATCTAAACAACTCTATTATCACATTCTACATACCAAAACAATTTCACAAGTCAAATAGCACATCATGATTCAAACAACATACATAACAATATAAACTAAAATAACAGAATAAAATAGGCTTAAAATGGTAATATTACCTTTTTGTAGGGCAACCTAAAGATCAAAATGGGGATTGGATCTCCAAACCTCAAACACCAACAACCAAAGCACCTTTAAACAGCTTTTAAACCCCTTAGATTCTTCAAAAATAGTAGTCTTTGTATTGGTCTTCTAGTATATTACCATTATTATTGTTTATATTAAGTTCTATTATCTTTAATAGGTATTGGAGGGGTAGTATAAATTGACATATGTATAGCTAATGTAGAAACTTGGGGATAATTTCAACCTTAGCCGTGGGGTAAAAAAAATTCAGAAACCTTTTTCTTTCATGAACACTAGCTATTTATAGGACAATAAGTGGGAATCCTAAAGACAAAAATAGAAAGCTGTAGGTGTCCTCCCCTAAAAACAGATTTTCCCACCATTTCAAAAACAATTTCAAAATTCTATAACAACTCACCAAATTCCTCAACCAGCTCACTGATTGTACTATTCTCAATCATAAACAACACATATCACAAAATAAAGCCAATTTTATCCTAAAAATTCAAATAAAACCAGATAAATCAGCAAAATACTAGGATAGTACACATAGTCACAAATAAGACAAAAGAACCAAGACATCCAACGTATACATTGTACAACTAGGATAAAAATCCTTAAATAGTACCCGAATCACTCGATATTTTTTGGGAAATTACCCTAGTTCCTTTGTTCATAGTACAAGGTGCACAAGTTGGATAGGAACTCTTGGTTCGGCCCATGGAAACATCGTACTTAAAAAACCCGAGTAACATCCCATTAATCGACTCAATTCGAGCCCAACTATTCACAAAATCACGAAATTAAACCTGGGTATGATGTTAAGACAAGAGGAAGGATAAAAACCCTGAAAAATCCAGCCAAAAATGGTCGTGAAATAGCCATGGATGCGGAACCCTAAAAGTCGCCTCAAATCACCTGAAAAGAGAGGGGGGAAGTAGGGCCAGGGAAATGAAAGTGGGGGAGGGGGGCTGGGGGGTGGGGGTGAAAGTTTATTTTTACAAACTTTCATCCCCCTTTTTAAAACAAACGCCCCCCTTAAGTTTTTTAAAAAAGTTAATTTAACCCCCCCCCCCCTCCCCTTAATTTAAGTCAAATAATAACTAAGTAATATAAATACATATATAACTAAATAATATAGTTATTTTAGGCTAATTTAAAATTTAAAACTCCAAATTTAGAATATTAGTTTTAAAACGAGTCTAATATTGATATAGTTCCGGATAATTTTTAGGGATGTGAAAAATGCGGTAAAAAATGAACCGTAATTCATACGTCGTTTTAATTGTCGAAATTTCTGAATTTAGACGGAGCGGGATACGTATCTTTTTTTTTGACTCACAATAATAAATAACTCGTAATTTCTTGTAATTGTTAATTTTTAGAAAAATAATAATTAAACATCAATTTTTGCAATTTTCTCGGGATTTTTAAATTTTTTAAATTTTTAAGGGCATCCTTACTCCTTCTTGGACACAGGAAATTCAAAAATTAAAACACGCGTTTCATGAGGTGAAAATTAGGTGTCAAAAGTGGTAACTAGCCGAAGCCACGAAACTACGAATCTCAGTCGTAGTATTAGGCCTCACCCAATCCCTGACAGCCTCAATCTTCTAAGGATCAACCATGATTCTGTCCTTAGACACAACGTGGCCCAAGAATGCCATAGACTCCAACTAGCACTCGCACTTTGAAAACTTAGCAAACAAACTATTCTTCTTCAACAACCCAAATACAGTGTGAAGATGGCTCTCATGCTCCTCTCTTCTCTTGGAATATACCAAGATATCATCAATAAACACAATCACAAAGGAGTCAAGGAATGGCCTAAAAATGCCATTCATCAAAGTCATGAATGCAGCCAAGGCATTGGTAAGCCCAAATGACATCACCAGAAACTCATAATGCCCATATCTCATCTAAAAAGTTGTCTTCAAAATATCCTCAGCCCTAATCTTTAGCTGATGGCAGGCTAAACGCAAGTCAATCTTCGATAACATTGAAGCACCCTGATGCTGGTCAAATAAATCATCAATACGAGGCATAGGACACCTGTTATGAATAGTAATCTTGTTCAGCTTGTGATAAATGATGCACATCCTCATAGATCCATCTTTCTTCTTCACGAACAACATAGGAAAACTTCAAGAGGAGACACTCGATCTAGTGGACCCCTTGCTCAATAAATCCTGCAACTGCTTCTTAAGCTCTCTCAACTCAGCGGGTGCCATCCGATATGACAGAATAGAAATAGGGTGGGTGCCCGGATCCAAGTCAATACAAAAGTCAATATCGCGATCTGGTGGCATACTCGGCAGATCAGACGGGAATACCTCTATGAACTCGCTCACAATGGTTATGGACTCAAGGGGTGGAGATGCAACAGTAGTGTCAAGCACATGAGCCAGATAAGCTAAACACCCCTTGTTGACTAATTTCTTCTCCTGAAGAAAGGAAATAATCTTCTTCGAAGCGGGACTAGGAGTACCCCTCCACTCAAGCATAAGAATGTCTAGCATGGCTAAAGTGACTATCTTAGCATGATAGTCCAAGATTGCATGATAAGGAGAAAGCCAGGTCATACCCAAAATAATATTGAAATCCACTATATCAAGTATCACCAAGCCTACCCACGTGTCATAACCCATAAAAGTAACCAAGCACGACTGATAGACTCAATCAACCACAACCAAATCTTCGATTGGAGTAAACACATGAATAGGTACTGTTATGCTATCATAAGTCAAATCTCAACCAACAGCATGATATGCAGATACGTACGAATAAGTGGATCCAGGATCAAATAATACAAATGTTGCTCTATGTCTGACAGAAACAACACCTGAAATGACAGCATCTGAGGACTCCACCTCGGGTCTACCAAGGAACGAGTAACACTGGGCCCTACCACCACCAGACTGTGATCCACCTCTCGAACTATGGGACCCACCTATATCGGCCTGGGACCCACCCCTAGAAATCTTTAGACTACCGCAGCCTGATTAAGCGCCACCTCTCGAAGAAGAACCACCTCAGCTACCCGAAGCTACTAGAGTCCTCTGGGGATGATAACCTTACCTGAGTCATAGCAAATCTCCAGCAAAATGACCAAGTGTTCCACACGTAAAACAAGCCTTAGGAGGAGGAGTCTGATGAACCAAAACTGAAGACCCAGCTGGAACAACTCTACCTGCTGGTCGAGAATATGAGCCCTCAAAAGGTCTCTGCCTGGATGGCCCACTAGAAAAATACTGCAATACTAACTTTATAGGGTGGCTGAAATAGGACTGATACTATATAGAATAGTGTCGGGCGCCCTTCGAGCTGGAACCACTATAAATCACAAATTATCGATGCCTCTTCTCAGTAACCCCTCCAAGTACGCGGGCCTTAGCAGCCTCGACTAAGGAAGAATTCTCAATAATGAATTGGAAGGAAGCAACCATGGCCTCAAGCTGAAGGCATGGGATTTGAAGAGAAGAAGCGAGCCCACCAACAAATCATCGAATCCTGTCTGGCTCAATAGGAATTAGGAGTGCTGAATAAAGGGCTAAATGATAATAACGAGTCATATAAGCATCAATGGACAATCCCCTCTACAACAAGTGGAGGGCCTAGTCCCTACGTGCCTTTCTCAAGGCCCGGGGCATATACTTCTCAAAGAAGGCTCGATAAAACTGTGTCCAAGTAAGTAGAGGATAACCCTTTGGTCTGCATGAAATAAAGTACCTCCACCAGGTCTTCGCATCTTCACAAAATTGGTATGAAAAATAATCGACCCCGTGGGTCTCAGCAATCCCCATCCTGTATAACAACTCGTGCATGTCAAATATAAACTCATATGCATCCTCTGTACCAGCGAAGCTCGGCGGATCTATCTTCCTAAATCTCCCTACCAGCTCTTGATCGATCAAGGTCATAACAAGGCCTTCCATGGGTCTAAGGTCATCTCCCAAGGTCAGTATCGAATCCATCTGTGGAGCCACATGTTACACCTTGGAAATTTCGTGTTGTTTGCACTATGAGTGAACTAACGCAAGCCTAGAGTGGACATGAAGCCCTTATAATGTTAAGAATGGTATTTGATAATTTTAATATATCCTAAGGTTTCAGAGTCATATGAAGCGGCGGAAGTAAGTTCGTTGGAGAAATTGGTGTTTGAGTCATGTTTTGGGAAGGTTTCATATCATTTGAGTTATACATTGTTTAGCAAAGCCTTGAGGGGGAGCTATAGGTCCCTTAGATGATTAATGAAGCCTTATACAAGTTCCAATAAGGTTCCATAAGGATTGGAGGTCAAACAAATTCAAAAGAACGCATTTTCGCAAAAACCGGAGTTTGTGGACCAATATGCGGCCGCAAACTGAGTTTGCTGTGTAGCATATTGGCCGCAAACTCACCCAAATTTCTGGACTCACTGTCCAACCTCCTCCCTAAGGATATGAGGGGAGATATGGCCGCATATCCAATATGCTGAGCCGCATCTCCACGGCAAAGTGATGCGGGGGAGCGATTTTGACTCCTTTTTAAATCCTAAAAGATCCCATTTTCATATCAACCTCCAACACTTATTTCCCCACACTTCTAGAGATTTATTGAATGTACCATAACACTCCAAACCTTTCCATATCATCAAGAAAGAAGATCAACATCAAAACCCAAAGATAATCCATGGAAGGAGAGTGTTTTTGCTTCTCTTCAAAGTTGTGATAAACTTGGTCTTGAAAGGAGTTGAGGAAGGTGAAGTTCCTCTATTATAAGGTGTGTTATTCCTATTATTTAAATGATTGAATTGATTTAAAGGTTTAGTAACTCTTAAAACAGAAAATAATGAAAGTGGAGAAGTCATAAAGTGTTAAAGTGAAGAAGATGAACTTGAAAAGGGATTTTGGATAAATTTGAGATTTAATTGAATATAACTTCTTGATTATGATATTGTGGATGTTGTTGTTGTTACTTGGGGGTTCTTTTGTAATATGGTGGAAACCAATAAAATAAGGGAAACGCTGCCCGAATTTCGTTAGCTCGTTAATTATGCTATTTTGAACTTAAGGGTGTTTTCAAGACTTAACCTTAGTATGAATCCTCTTGAATGTAGATTTTGCGGACTTGGGAGGACAACGCTAAGTAATTAAGAAGATGTAAAGTTATGTTAAGGCTAACCCTTTCTTTCTAAAGGCATGATTCGCTTATTGTGAACCCGTACTTAATATCCATAATGTCCTACTCCCTCGAGATGCTAGAAACACGTGATTTTCAAGGTTTTTATGGTATTCTTGATAAAAGTTCTTCATGATGATGATGATGATGATTTCATTTCTAAAGATATCAAGCTTATATTTCTTAATGTTCTCATGATATTATGGATTTTGTTCATTGTTGTTGGTCTCACCTTATGGTAGTTGTTCTTCCAAGGTCAGTGGCATGACCCATTTTAGCCTAGGTCATGCGGGCACCTACTATTCCCACCTCGGTAGGCGAACCCTTAACTCCACGGTCACAATCAATAAATATAATAAATAGCGAAAAAAGTAAATGACGTAAGTCTCACAATATAGTATAACATAGATAAGTGCAGAAGTAAATGAATCAAACCTAGTATCTGGTCTGGTCATACAAGAGCATCTAAATCCGAATAACTCTGGTTTGAATAATACTACATAAAATGTCTCAAATTATGTCTTGAAAGAAAAGTAAGACATAAATAATAGCAGAGTCTTCGAGGTCAGCGGACGCCATGCTCACCCTGGAAAACTCAAGTAGAAGATGAGGAGTCGATCAACCACGAGTCAGGGAAGTATATCCGGCCATATACTTTGCATTCATAAAAGAATGCAGCAAGTGCAGGTCAGTACAAACAACAGTACTGGTAGGCATCATAGGTCAACTAGGCATAGTTAACACAATTTAGAAAATAACGCAGATAAACAAGTAGAACAATCACGCATGAAACAATATAATCGTAAGTGAGTATCCATCAACACCTATGTAAGTATCTAACCCTAATATAATAAGTCTGAGTATATCAAATCCTGGAACCATCAACACAATAAAATCAACCACACAATCTATCACAATACAGTCATCACGACATCTCACTCAAGTCATAATGCAATGCAATGCAATAATAGTATGAATGTGACACCATGCCATGCTATGCAAATGAGATGTACATATATACTCCGGACGGAAATATCGACGTCTCGGCAGCACAACCCACTGTGACTCACGAAGTCTGAGTGCCACCCATCCCGGAACTTTGCCAAACCAGACGGGACCCTAGCTGATTGCTCACAGGGGGAATCTCACCGGCACCACTCTGAGGGACCCGCGGAGCCCATGCACTACAATCGAATCCAGGATAACATCGGAATCGGCCATGTACAATGATGCCCGGATATAACCATCGGACATCGGCCTCCTCACAATCAATCAAATAGTTATCAAATATCAGTTTCATAAATCAACGATTCCGGAATTGAATCTCGAACATCAGCCTCCTCACAATCACTCAAGTAAAAGAGCTTATCAAGTATCAGTTTAATATAACAACGATTCCGGAATGGATCTTCGGACATCGGCCTTTTTCATAATCACTCAAGTAAAAGAGTTTATAAAATATCAGTTTCTCTTAATCAATGATACCGGATATCGGCCATGCATGATAATATGAGAGAATGCGTGCAATGCATATGTCAATCATTAACAAGTAAGCTCAATATCACAAGTACCTCAATAGGGTACGCCAACAATATATCACATCACAATACCAATAGTGGGTATGCCAACATCTATCAATAACTCAAGTACCAATAGTGGGTACGCCAATAAGGTATCATAGTACAAATACCAACAGCAGGTATATCAATCTTATCCCAAATCATGACAACAAGCGACACTCTCTATCTACCAACTACATATGGCGTCGAGCCAACACAATTAAATAATCAGACACATATAACGGGGTGGCTAGTCTCAACACACATCAGAGCCCAACCTAAGGCGATATCCATCTCAACTTCACAACCGAAGGTTCACATGCTGTCTCCAATATCATAATCTAAATATGTGATTCACTATACTAAGTCTCACCAAAGGTAAACCATAACCTACCTAGATTGCCAAACTGCAATACCAACAAGTCACTCTATCGCCTTGCCTTTCCACTGAAGCTCAGAACCAAAGTAGTCTAAGCATAATCGAATTCTAAATTAGAAATCATGAATAATGATTCTAATATTGCTATGATATCAATTAGGGCCAATTTAACCCTAGAAATTGAGAAAACGGGCCTACAAGGGCGAAACGAAAAATTCACGGGTAAAATATCAAATTAAATCCTAGGTAATCATAACCCAATCATTAATTGTTGATTTAGCTTAAAAATTATCCTCAAATCTGATTTCTAGTAAAATCCCCAAATTGGGCATGAACCCTAATTCCTCAAATCTGAAATTCAACGTTAAAAGTGGAAGATATGGGGTTACTAAGCTTAGATTGGACACATTTTAATATTAACATCATCAATTTTATCAATTATAACCCTAGGGAGAAGTCTCCCAAAACCTTTCTTCAAATTCTACTTCTAAGGGATTGAAAAGGGAAGGGATGATTCTAAGATGATAATGATTAAAGAAAAGTAAGTGATTAGACAAAGCTTTACCTCCAAGAAATTCCTCAATTTATCCCTAAGAACAGCCTTCCCAAGCTCCAATATCGAGTTATGACATAATAAGGGTCTAGGTCTTATGTTAAGACACATTTAATGAAATTTCCTGCCCGTGACTGCCACGGCGAAGGGAGTACCGTTACAGCGGCGCCGCTGCAGTGTCTAGGACACCGCTATAGCGGTGAGGCCTATTTTACTCATGACCGCCCCAGTGGTCACTACACCTCCACGGTGGTACCGCCAAGGCTGCTCTGGTGCCGCCGTTTCGAGCACCAGACACCAGAAATCTCCAAATTCTCTAAGCCTTCCATTTAATTTTTGGGTTATTCCTGAGGCCATCTGCTCCTAATCCGACCACCTAAACCCATACAAAAATAGTCTACGAACACACTCGTAATCTCAAAACTTCTAACGGAGGTCTCGTTGACCGAGTCAACCACCGGTGCCTACTTCCCATTTCCCATCCAAAGTCCCTAAATGCACCAAAATGCATTGGGAACTGAACCAATCATACATACAAGTTCTAAACAATCATCCAAACCTCTCGAAACTGAAAAAACTCCGGAAAAGGTCTGTTTTCCCAAAATTCAACCTCGGGACAAAATGAGTCAATAAACGCTCGAAAGGGGAAAAAGTGCCAAAAGGACTATAACGACCAAACGGGTCGCTACAGTAAGATATAGCGATGATGATGATTCCATAATGGTAATCGGAGATTTACCGACCTTACGTCACTCTGATAGAGTAGTAACAACTTATTTGGCCTCTCACACATGCTTTATATATATATATATATGTGTATTTTCTCACATCGTGTCGCGCTATAGTCGGCCAGGCAGGCACGTAAATGCGTACACCACTGCAGTGGGAAGCTTATGATATCATCTCGGACGCGGAATAATGATGACATGATGATTACACCGTGCCTACTTGGTCAGGCAGTATACTATATATGTATGTATATATGAGATTGTTTATTCTTCTAAAGCTAGCATGCATGACATCAGCTTTAAGAGGGTCCAGATGTACAGGTCATTCCTCTTATATCATCTTACCTTTCATATCTCTTATTATGTTGCTATTCATGCCTTATATACTTAGTATATTATTCATACTGACGTTCTTTTGCTTGTGGATGCTGCGTTCATGCCCGCAGGTTGGTAGGGGGACGGATCAGATCCTTAGGTGTTTCATCAGTGGAGTCTTAGAAGCGATCCATTTGCTTCGGAGCTGCATTCTCATGGCATTACTCTTTTGTGTACTTATTTTTGCACGGTAGGGTCCTGTCCCGTCCTTATGATTTCTTGCACTCTACATAGAGGCTCGTAGATAGATGTGTATAGTTAGACGTCCTATAACCTTATCGATTCATCTTCTGTATAACATTTTTGGCATCCTTGTCGGCTTGTATATATATATATATGGGCCTAGTTGAGGATGGTCATATAGACGAGTTATTATTTTTGTGGATTTATGCCGTTTTAGATTATGATATTTATAAGTTATCTTTCATGGTCCACCTAGAATGATAATGAGAAGTATGCTAAGAGGTGCTCGGTAGGTTAGCTCCAGGTATCTGTCATAGCCCTCCGGTTGAGTCGTGACAAAAGTGGTATCAGAACAGTTCAACCTAGGGTGTATCTACAAGCCCTGTCCAGTAGAGTCTTGTTTATAGGTGTGAAGCATACCACACTTATAAACAGGAGGCTGCAGGGCATTTAGGAATGATTGACCTTTCTTCCTCATCATAGATCGTGCGATAGATCCATGATATAAGAATTTCCCTTTTCCCAATCGTGTGTTATGTTTATAGCGATGCCTGTGAAAAGAAAAGCAACAGTGGCCCAGAAGGGCAAGATAGTGGCCGGAAGGAAGACTGAGCGGGAACCGCCGATAGAGATAGAGGAGGGTGAGTCCCAGAATGAGGTTGCACCTCGGACCTCTCATACTCCACCCATTTTAGAGGAGCATGACGGAGCCTCAGTTCCAGCTCGAATACCCCCCCCCCCAGTTCCTCCATCAGATGCCTCATGCTACGAGATGAGAGAGGACATTCATTTCCTGACCCAGTTAGTCGTCGCTCAAGCCCTGCGGCAGGGTACGGGTATGGTGATAGAGCTATCAATGCTAGAGCCCGTGATTTCATTAGTTTGAACCCTATAGAATTATTTGGGTCAAAACTAGATAAGGACCTGCAGAGCTTCATAAATGAGATGTTGAGGACACTGTAGATAATACATGCTTCTGATATTGCGTCGGTAGAGTTGGCCTTATAGATTGCGAGATGTGGTTGTTCATTAGTACAACACCTGGATATTTTCTAGAGGGGTAAATGCATCTCCCCCAATATGGCAAGAGTTCGTAGATGCTGTTCTCTGACACTATTTACCGCCAGAGGTTCGACAGGACAGAGCTGACAAGTTCTTAAATCTTAGACAAGGGAACATGAGTGCTCAAGACAATAGCCTTTATTTTAATTCTTTTCCTAAGTATGTTCTAGCCATGGTAGCTGAGATAGGAGACCGTGTACATCGGTTTGTGTATGATTTAGGGCCACATTTGATGGATGATTGTTTGACAGCCTCACTTCAGGAATGTATGGATATCTCTCGCATTTAGGCCCATGCCCAAAATTTTGAAGAGCGGAAGCAGCAGCGGAAGAGCGAGCCTGATTATGATAGGGGTTATAGTACCGCCTAGGTTCAGATGCTTGTTATGCCTGCAGTCAGACTGGTCATATGATGTGTGATTATCCATCGTTAGGTGGCAGAGGTAGGGTCTAGCCCACAGGATCAGCAGCTGGTTCTTCATCATATTTAAACCCTCCGGGTCAAGGCTCACAGACACCAACAGGCCGTGGTAGGGGTAGAAGGGGAGCGTCCAGTTCGAGTGGTCCTCAGCATCATATCTATTCACTGGCTGCACAATAGGATCTTGAGTTTTCCCCCGATATTGTCACAGGTATATTATCAGTATCTTCTCATGATGTATATGCATTGATTGATCCAAGTATTTGGATCCTGCTTAGGGCCGGCTTTCACTCCACTTTCACTTTCATATCAGGAACGTCGACTTGCACTTGCAATATCGAATTTGACTTTCCGGAATCCTTGCTCCTGGATTATATTCACATAGGCCACTCATAAGAATAAGAAGTTCAACTCCCTAAAACACATGTCATTGAGAGATTCATGATATCAGTGCCTTATATTGTCGATCGTATTGGGGTGATATCTGAGCCAGTCAAACCATTTGAGGTATCTACACCTGTTAGTGACCCAGTAATAGCTAGACGGGTATATATAAACTGTGTAGTTGTAGTTTGTGATCGTCATACTATGGTTGATTGGATTGAGCTGAAAATGGTAGATTTTGATGTAACTATATGTATGGATTGGCTGGCCTCCTGTTATGCCAATGTTGATTGCAGAACAAAAATGGTTCGATTCCAGTTCTCGGGAGAACCAATTCTAGAATACAACGGTAATACAGCGTCTTCGAGAGCTAGGTTTATTTCCTATCTCAAGGCAAGGAAGATGATTGCTAAAGGTTGTATATATCATTTAGTATGATTTCAAGATATAGAAGCAAAATTGCCAACTCTCAGTCTATCCCAGTAGTGAATGAGTTTCCAGATGTATTCCCGGACGAGCTTTAGGGTTTTCCACCAGAACGGGATATTGATTTTACTATTGATGTGTTATTGGATACTAAGCCCATGTCTATTCCTCCTTATAGAATGTCTCCTGTAGAATTAAAAGAGTTGAAGGAGCAACTAAAAGATTTGCTAGAAAAATGCTTTATTAGGCCTAGTTCATCATTGTGGGGAGCACCTGTGTTGTTTGTAAGAACGAAAGATGGTTCTTTGCGGATGTGTATTGACTACAGTCAATTGAATAAGGTGACCATAAAGAATAAATATCCACTAAAAAGGATTGATAATTTATTTGATTAGTTGCAGGGCACCAAATGGATCTCAAAGATACATCTGAGATCGGGATACTACCAAGTAAGAGTCAGGGAAGAGGACATTCCGAGGACAGCCTTCAGAACTAGATATGGTCATTTTGAGTTTCGGGTAATGTCATTTGGATTGACTAATGCACCGACGGTATTCATGAATTTGATGAGTAATGTGTTCAGGCCTTTCCTAGATCTATTTGTGATTATGTTTATCAATGATATTCTGGTATACTCTCGATCTAAGGCAGAGCATGCAGATCATTTGCGTATTGTCCTTAAAGTTCTTCAGACTCAGGAGCTATATGCAAAGTTCTCAAAATGTGAGTTTTGGTTGAATTCTATAACTTTTATGGGGCATATTATTTTAGCTGATGGTATTCGGGTGGATACCCAGAAGATTAAAGCTGTGAAGACTTGGCCAAGGCCTACAACACCTACTGAAGTTCCAATTTTCTGGGCTTGATAGGTTATTACAGAAGGTTTGTAGAAGGTTTGTCACACCTCACACTTTTAGAGCATGATCATGCTACGTACTTCACCGTATTAATGGAGTCTCGGAGACGTCCCATGAAGTTTTGGAAGGTACAAGCCATGGGAAGTACGTAATAATAAAGTAAATGATGAATTACGATCTCGTAAGTCGTAACTGGGAAGGACAACCTTGGAACCAAAGGAAATGACTATTATCAAGTATGATTAATAATGCATATCATGTATGGAGAGTTTTGGAAGATTCTGGGACCAAGCAAATCGAAGAAAATAAGTTTATCGAAAATTTGAAAAAAAAGTTGGCAGAATTTTGGACAGAATTTTGGGTCAAATTTGGAGGGGTATATCTCCTAGTATATTAGGATTTTTAAGGTGTTTCAAAAGCCTAAAATGAAATTCGTCGAGTCTAGTTTTCAACACAACAATCCTCTCATCAAAACGACAACGGAGTAGGGAGTTATGGCCATTTTAAGATAACTCATCCAAGCTGCCAAATGGCTTCCGCGGGTCACACTTGGGAAAGTCGGTGGAACCAACTTATAAGGGGTATAAAAAACCCCCATCAACCCTATTTTTTCATCATTCTAAACACTCATGAGTCCTAGAAATTTCCTAACACATCCCCCAAACATTTATAGCCCATTAAAAGTTGATATTCCACACTATCTATTCCCACGACTCGTCCTTTCATTAGTTTCGATCATTTTGTCCCGTTATTCTTCTTAACTACTTGTTTGCATCACAGCTAGGCATCATAGTCCTTCTAGTGCTCTATCGGTTGTTGTTCTTATCATGAAATCCTCACAAAGTATAGCCTTTCCTTTCTTCTTTCGTCGAGTCTTCATCTTCCTTTATGATACTACAACTTGTACACACACACACACACACACACACAGATATATATATATATATATATATATATATATATATATCTCGAATTTTCTCCGTTTTCTTCATGATCGCATCTCTGCATCTTTCACATAACCATTATCCTATAATTTCAATTTTTTTCCCTTGGGCAAGCCTACTGACTCACTAACCTTCTCCTTGTTGTCGGCGGCCACATAATTTCCTTTAACCACTTCATTGACACCTCCTCCTTCCTTTAGTCTTCATAGTTTCTTTTACTTGTAAAATGCCTGTTTCTATTAGCCATCCTTTACTCTTAAGTTAGGAAACTTTAGAGTGTTCCGTTACGAGTGCAAATCCCATTTGACGCTAAAAATCTCTTCTTGAGGTATTTTCTTCCCTTAAATAGGTGTACCAATCATGGGGTTCATATCCATTCTCCTGGTTAAATCTCAGGAGTTTAAAATTTTCTCGTCGCTCTCCTAAGATCTGTTAATTTATTCTCAAGGATGCACCTTTATTCATTATTTACAACCTTCTTGGTTCTAGTTATGCAAACGTATAGGTTGGTTCCGGGTCTTCACGTTCATCCCTTGTCACGTACAACATTACTCTATCTCCCATTGATTTATTTAAATTTGATCCTATCGTCTGCTTTCCTGCTCTCATCCTAACACTTTCCACAAATATATATTACCTGACCCTCAATAGGTATACGTTTTCCTTGTCCAAGTTTCTCTCCCCTTCATTTCATAATATCATAACCTTTTTTTCCTAATGCTCGCGCTTACACATTTGGTCACGTTATAGCCATCTGACTTTGTTTCCCGAGAAAACCCAATCCTAATTCTCTCTGTAGCTCTTGCTACCCTAATTTTGACATAGAGCACAGTCAATACTTTTAACATGTCGTAACATCATTTGTCACGACCCAATCAGAGGCCATGACGGACACCCATAGCTAACCTACCGAGCACGTCTAAATATACATCCCATAACCATCTCTAGGCGGACCACAAAGATAGCTCATGGGTATCATGATCTGTAAAGGCTCATTTATTACAAAATAACGGCACAACTCTACATAACTGTCAACAACTATGCCTATCGTCACAAGCCGACAAGGCTACCACCATATTATACAACAATATGAACTAATAAGGTTATGAAACATCTGGCTACATACAACTGTCTACGAGCCTCTATATAGAATACAGGAATTCATAAGGATGGGACAGGACTCCGCCATGTCCAAGTATATACACGAAAAAGTAATACCAATAGACTGCAGTTCCGAAGCAAATGGAGCACTCCTGAGACTCCGCTGATGAAGCCCTAAGGATCAGATCCGCCAACCTGTCTACTAGCGGGCATGAACGCAGCGTCCACAAGAAAGGACATCAGTACGAATAATGTACTGAGTATGTAAGCCATGAATAACAACATAATGAAAGTATGAAGATAAAGTAATATAAAAGAGATCAACCTGTGCCTTTGAATGCCTTTTTAAGGCGGATGTCGCGCATACTTATCTTTTAAAAAAAAAAAACTTTTCCATATATACATATATTATATCCTGCCCGGCCATTGAGGCTCGGTGTTGTATACATATAGTATCTTGCCCGGTCGTCAAGGCGCGGTAATATATAATTAGTATCTTGCCCGACCGTTAAGGTGCTGTAATATATGTATAGTATCTTGCCCGGTCGTTAAGGCACGGTCTTATATATTTAGTATCATGCCCGGCCGTTAAGGCGCGGTAATATATTTGTAGTATCTTTATTACACATATATAAATACATATAACATGCGCGAGATCCCAATTAAATGTTACTACTCTATCGGAGTGACGTAAGGTCGGTAACCTCCGATTATATTATGGAACAATCATCATCGCTATATCTCACCTTGAAGGAACAATGATTATAACGTGAGATCAAACAATGAATAAAATCAAGGGAATCATTCAATAATCTCATAATAGCGTCAAATCCGTAAGCTTTGGAATCTCCAAGAATGGAATCATTATCATCATGGAACATACTTATCTTTTGCATCATAAGAAACTCTAAGAATCATGAACTTCTAGCTTTTGGGAATAAGACTGTTATGGAAGACATAAATATTCATAAGAAAGGAATCATGCCTTTAGAAATAAAGGGTTTAGCCTTAACATACCTTTTCGGTCGCCTTAACTTTAACTATTTAACGCTTATCCACCCAAGCTCGTAAATCTACATTCAAGAGAATTAATATTGTTGTTAGGCTTATCGTCATATGCTTATCTTAAGCCTTCAAATTAAACCCCTTTAGAATCTGCCGAAATTCGGGCAGCATCTCCCCTGTTTATATCCCTAGCCCGAAATCACAATACCAACAACCAACATAACAACAATAGCAATACTAATATCAACAACATCATCATCAATACAAAAATACTCCATAAAACTTCCCACACGATATTTTTCAACATACAACAACAATATACACTTCCTTTCTTCCCAATCAAGGAGAATAATCTCATCAACACACCAACAACAATAGATACCATCCATATACACGTAAATCAGCCCAACCACACAGCCACAACACAGTCCATAGACACAACAACTACAACACGACACTTTCTGACCATTCCTCCATAACTATTTTCACTTTTAAGACTTGATAAACCTTCAACTCAACTCAACATAAGAGATAGGATGAAGAACATATCTTATATTTGAAGAAATTTAGCCACACCAACTTTTTTCAAGACCAAACTCAGCACAACATCAAGTAGAAGCAAGAACAATCACCTTTCATGGACTAGTTTGGTGTAATCTTATTAAATTCTTGATTTAATGGGCTATAAATGTTTGGGGGATGTGTTAGGAAGTTTCTAGGACTCATGAGTGTTTTGAATGATGAAACAATAGGGTTGATAGGGGTTTTTTATACCCCTTATAAGTCGGTTCCACCGACTTTCCAAAGTGGGACCCGCGAAAATCATTTGGCAGCTCGGATGGGTTATCTTAAAATGGTCATAACTCCCTACTCCGATGTCATTTTGGCGAGCGGTTTGTTGCATTGGAAACTAGACTCGACGAACTTCATTTTATGTTTTTGAAACACATTAAAACTCGTAATATACCTTGAGATATACCTATCCAAATTTGACGTCAAATTTGGAGGTGTATATCTCAAGGTATATTACGAGTTTTAAGGTGTTTCAAAAGCATAAAATGAATTTTGTCGAGTCTAGTTTCCAATGCAACCAAACGCTCACCAAAATGACATCGGAGTAGGGAGTTATGACTATTTTAAGATAACCCATCCAAGCTGCCAAATGATTTTCGCGGGTCCCACTTTGGAAAGTCGGTGGAACGGACTTATAAGGGGTATAAAAAACCCCTATCAACCCTATTGTTTCATCATTCAAAACACTCATGAGTCCTAGAAACTTCCTAACACATCCCCCAAACATTTATAGCCCATTAAATCAAGAATTTAATAAGATTACACCAAACTAGTCCATGAAAGGTGATTGTTCTTGCTTCTACTTGATGTTGTGCTGAGTTTGGTCTTGAAAAAAGTTGGTGTGGCTAAAGTTCTTCAAATACAAGATATGTTCTTCATCCTATCTCTTATGTTGAGTTGATTTGAAGGTTTATCAAGTCTTAAAAGTGAAAATAGTTATGGAGGAATGGTCATAAAGTGTCGTGTTGTAGTTGTTATGTCTATGGACTATTTTGAGCATGTTGTGGCAGTGTGGTTGGGATGATTTACGTGTATATGGATGGTATCTAATGTTGTTGGTGTGTTGATGAGATTATGCTCCTTGATTGGCAAGAAAGGAAATGTATATTGTTGTTGTATGTTGAAACATTTCATGTGGGAAGTTTTATGGAGTATTTTGGTATTGATGGTGATGTTGTTGATATTAGTATTGCTATTGTTGTTGTGTTGGTTGTTGGTATTGTTATTTCGGGCTAGGGATATAAACAGGGGAGATGCTGCCCGAATTTCGACAGATTCTAAAGGGGTTTAATTTGAAGGCTTAAGATAAGCATATGACGATAAGCCTAACAACAATATGAATTCTCTTGAATATAGATTTACGAGCTTGGGAGGATAAGCGTTAAATAGTTAAAGTTAAGGCGACCGAAAAGGTATGTTAAGGCTAAACCCTTTCTTTCTAAAGGCATGATTCCTTTCCTATGAATATATATATGTCTTCCATAACAGTCTTATTCCCAAAAGCTAGAAGTTCATGATTCTTAGAGTTTCTTATGATGCTAAAGATTAGTATGTTCCATGATGATAATGATTCCATTCTTGGATATTTCAAAGCTTACGGATTTGACGCTATTATGAGATTATTGAATGATTTCCTTGATTTTATTCATTGTTTGATGTCATGTTATAATCAGTGTTCCTTCAAGGTGAGATACAGCGATGGTGATTGTTCCATAATATAATCGGAGGTTACCGACCTTACGTCACTCCGATAGAGTAGTAACATTTAATTGGACTCTCGTGCATGTTATATGTATTTATATATGTGTAACAAAGATACTATAAATATATTACCGCGCCTTAACGGCCGGGCATGATACTAAATATATAAGACTGTGCCTTAACGGCCGGGGAAGATACTATACATATATTACCGTGCCTTAACGGCCGGGCAAGATACTAAATATATATTACCGCGCCTTGATGGCCGGGCAAGATACTATATAAAAGCTAAGCATGCACGACATCCGTCTTAAAAAGGCATTCAGAGGCACAGGTTGATCTCTTTTATATTACTTTATCTTCGTACTTTCTTTATGTTGTTATTCATTCCTTACATACTCAGTACATTATTCTTATTGACGTCCTTTCTTGTGGACGCTGCGTTCATGCCTGCAGGTAGACACGTAGGCGGATCTGATCCTTAGGGCTTCATCAGCGGAGTCTCAGGAGTGCTCTATTTGCTTCGGAGCTGCAGTCTATTGGTATTACTCTTTCGTGTATATACTTTGACATGGCGGAGTCCTATCCCATCTGTCACGACCTGACGAGGGGCCATCACGGGTACCCGGGGCTAACCACCGAGCAGCACTCATTCTATTACTCATCATACTCATTAAGCGTACATTCGTTAATTATATACTCAAATCATAGGAAAACCATTTTTCATTTGGAAACATGATTACTTTTGATATACATAAGCCCTTCGGCTATCAAAATAATGATATATATACAATAGTAACATCGTGAGAACTACCCACACATACGTATCTACGAGCCTCTACTGGAGTACTAGATATATGGACGGGACAGGACCTCGTCGTGCCCAAAATACGTATATATAGAAAAAATAATAACCAAATAGCACCTCCGAGATAATGGGGTGCTCCTGTAGATTTGATGATGACTTCTACAAGTCTTGATCACCTCCCTGTCTACCAGTGGGCATAAACACAGCGTCCAAAGAAAACAGATGACAGTACGAATATTGTACTGAGTATGTAAGGCATCAACAATAACAATACATCAATGGAATATGGATGCATCGAATGAGAAGCAGCCTGTCACTGACTATCAATTATAAAAGAAATAATGCGTGCTGGCTTACTCCATAATCATCGTCATATCCTGTATACATATATGTATAAGCTGCCCGACCATATAGGTACGATGTGATAATTATTAGCCTGCGTCCAGGCCTCCCGCGTCCGGGGTACCATCTCATGCCGCCCACTAGTGGGTGTCTGCCCATGCCATCTATACATGGTGTAATACGCTGCCCTCCTTAGCGATGTCTGCCCAGCCATGTAGGCACGGTGTAATATCATCATCATATGCTTATCATGCATCATGCATAAAACTCAAGACAGACTATACATCTATCGGGGTGACATATGGTCGTGAACCCCCGATTTCATTATGGAGTATTTGTAAGCATTCTGCCTCACCTTGAAGGAATTATCATATAAGGTGAGTGTATACGATGAACAACATCAATGGATCATAATAAGAATTATTATCATGCTCGTAACATATCTCTTATCTTATCTCATGTGAAGCTCTTTACTAAGATTGACACATAATTTTCGAGATGTAGGAAAGTCATGAAGAGATAGGGAATATCATGTCATAAGAATCATGCCCTAGAAAGAAGGGACTAGCCTTACATTCCTCTTTCATTTATCTACTCTATCACTTGAACGTTCTTCTCCAATATTCACGTTGTTGCCTTCAAGAGAGTTCATACTCATATTAGATAATCGATAACATAAGCATTTTTGAACTAAAGATAGAGAAAATTGAGCAGCATCTCCTTTGTTTCTATTACTTTCTCCATATTTTATATCAATTCTCAAACATCCATAACAACATTCACAATACTATAGGCAACAATCACCATTCATCTACAATATCCACATTTCACAATTTCACTTCAATTCCTCCATAATCATGGTCATGGTTCACTATTGTGTTTTCTCACATATAATACTTACCCCATGTTCTAAATGTCATTTATAGCTTACTTATAATCACCACATATCAATATTCACGATTCATACAAAACTACTACTCAAAATGTCACTATTCCCATATTCATAACCCATTTCCTATATCCTTCTTCAATCCAAGTGTTTCAACTTTTCAACACCTTAAACAACATGGAAATACCATAAAACTTACCTTAGATAGTGTGGGAATAAGCCTTGAGTTGAAATATTTCTCTTGCACCAAAACCCTAGTTCACTTCCATTGATATTCCTTGGCTTGGATGAACTTTAATGTGTTTCTTACACTTAATTTTGTTGGTTTGATGAAGTGGATCCTTAGATTCACTTGGATTCTTGTATATGAAGTGTGTGGAAGGTTATAGAGTACTGTTGAGTCGTGGAGGAGGAATGGGAATGAAAATAATGAACTTGGGTCTCTTATTTAAAAACTTAAAATTCTGTCCCGACGGAATTATACGGACACTTATACGGTCCGTATAAATTTATACGGTCCGTATAAATTTATACGGTTCGTATAAGTGACCGTAAAAATCATCCCAACATCAACTCATTCTGTGACCATTATACGGCACATTATACGGTCCGTATAAGTGACCGTATAATCCCATCAGTGAGGGACCTTCACTGTGATGATTCTGCGGACCATTATACGGACCGTATAATTTGTCATATAATCTATCTCTTCTCCAATTTTGTTCTCGTTACTTCGTTTGATCTCAAATCCTTATGGGACCTTCTTGATACTTGCTTAACACCTCATTAACAATCTAGGGAACATTATAACTCTTCTCCAAAACATCATTAATTCGATACTCGTAAATCCTGCCCAGCACACAACATATACCTTGCTTTCCTTAACAACTTTCGTCTCCTACCTCAAATGTCTTTGAAATCTTATTTAAAATCATCAAACGTTATTTCTTACTTACTAAAACATCATATACGTCGTGCCCTTCGTTAGTCTATTCACTGCACGTTAACGGGAAATTTCCGGGGTGTAACATTCTTCCCCCCTTTTGGAACATTCGTCCTCGAATGTTAAGCACTCGGGAATTCTATGAAAATTTCGCCAGAGTTTCCCCTGTAAGATGGCACTACCATCCTATCACAACAGCCCATAATAACATTGCCTCACATGGCCATAATACAATAACAATATAAGTTGGCCACACGCGGCCCATATGCATAAAAAGAAAACATACATACCTCATAATCTTGGTATTTCATCGTGAATCTCTTCTGGAGGCTGACATAAACGTGGGTATTTGAATTTCATACTCTCTTCTACTTCCCGAGTCATTTCTTCTCGGTTGTTATTTCGCCATAAGACTTTAACTGAGGCCACTTCCTTATTTCAAAGTTTTCGTACAAGCTTGTCTAATATGGCAATGGGCACTTCTTCATATACTAGCTTTTCTGTCACTTGAACATCATCTATTGGGACAATTTTCGTAGGATCTCCAACACACTTGCGGAGCATTGAAACATGGAAAACTGGATGGACTGATTCAAGTTCTGGGGGCAAATTCAATTCATGAGCTACTTGACCCACCTTGCGGATAATCTTATAAGGCCCAATGTATCGAAGACTTAACTTTCCTTTCCTTTCTTGCCAAATCTCATCACACATTTCATTGGTGACACCTTTAAGAATACCCAATCATCAACTTGAAATTCTAAGTCTCGCCAGCGGTTGTCCGCATAAGATTTTTGGCGACTTTAGGCTGTCAGTAATTGATCTCGGATCGCCTTGACTTTTTCTATTGCTTGTTGAATCAACTCAGGGCCTATTAGCTGTACTTCTCCTATTTCAAACCATCCAATTGGGAATCTACACTTTCTTCCATATAAAGCTTCATACGGAGCCATTTGTATACTAGAATGGTAGCTATTGTTGTACGCAAACTCGACAAGAGGTAAGTGGTCATCCCAACTACCACCGAAATCTAGTACATATGCTCGTAGCATATCTTCCAAGGTCTGAATAGTACGTTCGGGTTGCCCATCAGTTTGCGGATGAAATGTCGTGCTAAGCTTCACTTGAGTACCTAGACCCTTTTGGAATGATTTCCAGAACTTGGCTGTAAATTGCGCTCCTTTATCTATGATAATGGATATCGGAATACCATGAAGTTTCACAATCTCCTTGAGATACAACCTCGCATAATCTTCTGCTGAGTATGTGGTTCTGACTGGAAGGAAATGAGTTGCTTTCGTCAATCTGTCCACAATCACCCATATAGAATCATACTTGCCTCGGGAACGGGGTAACCCTGCAATAAAATCCATGTTGATCACTTTCCATTTCCATGTAGGGATCTCCATTGCTTGCAATAATCCTCCTGGCTTTTGATGTTCGATTTTCACTCGCTGGCAATTCGGACATTGAGCTACAAATTCAACTATGTCTCTCTTCAAGCCATCCCACCAATATATCAACTTGAGATCATGATACATCTTTGTTGCACTTGGGTGAATAGAATACCGAGAATAGTGAGCTTCTTCTAGAATTCGACGGCGTAATTCTGCAATATTCAGAACACATAGCCTGCCTCGGTGTCTAAGAATCCCATTTATAGAAGTTTCAAATGGAGACATCTCTTTTCCATAAAGTGCGTCTCTATAATGGCTCAACTGAGGATCTTCACATTGACGTTTTTTTACTTCCATAATCAGGGATGAAACTGTAGGATCATTAATGCCAATTCCTGCACTACCTGAATCAATTAGACGTACTCCAAAATTATCTAGTTGGTGAAGCTCATGAATTAATTCTTTCTTTTCCGGAGGAACTTCACATAGGCTACCCATCGTTCGGCGGCTAAGCGCATCAGCTACTATATTTGCCTTTCCGGGGTGGTATAAAATACTCCCATCATAATCTTTCAATAATTCTAACCACCGCCTCTGCCACAGATTCAACTCCATTTGTTTGAAAATGTATTGAAGACTCTTGTGATCTGTATAGATATCGACATGCACACCATACAAGTAATGTCTCCACATCTTTAATGCATGAATAACTGCAGCCAATTCAAGATCATGAGTTGGGTAGTTCTTTTCATGTTTCTGCAGCTGTCTCGAAGCATAAGCAATGACTTTACCGTGCTGCATTAACACATATCCTAACCCAACACCGGAAGCATCACAGTATACAAGATAGCCATCTGGCCCTTCTAGGAGTGTCAAGACTGGAGCTGAGGTTAATCTGTCCTTCAACTCTTGAAAACTGGGTTCAAAAACATCATTCCACTGAAACTTAGCTTACTTTTGGGTTAGCTTTGTCAATGGGGCTGAAATAGAGGAAAATCCTTCTACGAACCTTATATAGTAACCTATCAATCCCAGAAAACTACGGACTTCTGTAGGAGTCGTAGTCCTTGGCCAAGTATTCACAGCTTCGATTTTCTGGGTGTCAACTCGAATGCCATCATCTGAAATAACATGACCCAAAAATGTCACAAAATTCAGCCAAAACTCGCACTTTGAAAATTTTGCATACAATTCTCGGGTTCGAAGAATTCCAAGAACAATACGTAAATGATCTGAATGTTCTGATTCTGTGCGAGAGTATACTAGAATATCGTCAATGAACACTATTACGAATAAACCCAAGAGAGGCCTGAATACGTTATTCATCAAATTCAAGAACACTGTCGGAGCATTAGTCAACCCAAACGACATCACCCGAAATTCATAATGGCCATATCTCATTCTGAAAGCTGTTTTAGGAATATCTTCTTCTCTAACTCTCACTTGGTGATAACCCGACCTCAAGTCTATGTTGGAAAACCACTTGACCCTCTGTAGTTGATCAAAAAAATCATCAATCCTTGGGAGATGATATTTATTCTTTATCGTCACCTTATTCAACTGCCTATAATCGATGCACATTCGTAGGGAACTATCTTTATTTCTCACCAATAGGACTGGTGCTCCCCACGGTGACGAATGGGTCTAATAAACCCCTTCGCAAGCAAATATTTCAACTGTGCCTTTAATTCTTTCAATTCTGCTGGAGCCATTTGGTAAGGAGGAATATAAATACGTTTGGTGTCCGGCAACACATCAATAGAAAAATAAATCTCTCATTCCGGTGGAAAACCTGGAAGTTCATCTGGAAATACCTCCAGAAATTCATTCACTTCTGGAATGGATTGGAAAGTTGGCGATCTTGCTTCGGTATCACGAACTCAGACTAACTGATAAATGTATCCCTTAGCTATCATCTTTCTTGCCTTAAGATAGGAAATAAACCTACCTCTTGGAGATGTTATATTACCCTTCCATTCAAGCACAAGCTCTCCCGGGAATTGAAATGGAACTACTTTCATTCGACAATCCACATTAGCATAACATGAGGCCAACCAATCCATACCCATAATCACATCGAAATCTAACATTTCCAGCTCAACTAAATCAGCTTTAGTCTGGCGGCTGCATGTCACAATTACACAATTTTTATACACTTGTCTAGCTATCACGGGATTACCAACCGGAGTAGATACCTCAAAAGGTTTGATTGGCTCGGGTTTCACCCCAATACGACTAGCAACATACGGTGTAATATAAGATAGGGTAGAACTCGGATCTATCAATGCATACACATCATGGGAAAATACGGATAATGTACCTGTAACCACATCCGGGGAGGACTCAAAATCCTGTCGTCCGGCTAAAGCATACATACGGGGCTGAGTGGCGCCTGAAGTAGATGTTCCCTCTCTGCCTCTACCTCGGCTTACTGGAATCTGGAGAGTCTGCCTTACCGGGCGCACTGAAGATGAACCAGCCATTGATCATGTGGGCTGAACCCCAACTCTACCACTCATCGACGAGCAATCTCGCATCATGTATCCAACCTGGCCACAGGCATAGCAAGCATCTGAACCTTGGCGACACTGTCCGGAATGTAGTCTACCGCACTGGCTGAATAGCGGTACTGGGGGTCTCCTCTGGCCATAATCTCCCCTAAACTAAAAATCTGAGGCCCTCGAACTCTGACCCTGTCCTGAATGAAAGGAGCGATCAAATCTCCTACCTGAAAATCATGGAGGCACACTAGTCGCCGACTAGCCTGAATGCCTGGGATATGTCTGCCTCGATCCCCCTCTATAATCACTACCTGCCCCCATAGATCTAGCCCTGTTTCTTTGCCCTCTATCAACATAACGATCACCCCTTTGCGGATGTTGTTGTCCTTCTAAATTCTGGGCATGATCTTGAATGCGGGAAATATCCATCCCATCTTGCAACGAGGCCGTCAAGTAGTCCTTGAACAAATGTGGCCCTAAGCCACTCACAAATCTATACACTCTATCTCCCATGTCGGCCACCATAGTCGGGGCATGTCTAGGCAATGAATTGAACTGAAGGCAATACTCCTGGGCACTCATATTTCCTTGTTTTAAATTTAAAAATCTATCCGCTCTAGCTCGGCGGACCTCAGGTGGCAAATAGTGGCGGATGAAGGCATCTACAAATTCTTGCCAAACGGGAGGAGGTGCATTCTCTTTTCTTGATGATATCCTATTATTGTACCATAATTCTGTAACATCTCGGAGTCTATAAGATGCCAACTCCACAGATTCAGTTTCGGAGGCATGAATAATCTTCAACGTCCTCAACATTTCATCAATAAAACTTTGTGGGTCTTCTTCCAGCTTTGACCCGAAAAACTTCGGAGGGTTCAAACTCATAAAATCGCGGGCCCTGGTACTAGTTTCCCGATCACTTGGACTCGCATTCTGCCGCTGTGCCTAGGTGGAAACTAACTGCGTCAATAGATGAATAGCCTCGGTCACTTGTTGACCCAAAATAGCCGGTGGAGGAACTGGAGGCATAGGAGCTGGAACTGATGCCCCTTCCTGTTCTTCTATAATAGGCAGAGCGGAGGAAGTATTAGATGGAGCCTCATTATGTGACTCGCCCTCTTCTACATTCATTGGCGGCTCTCTTTCTACCCGTCTTTTCATCGTAGTCTTGCCCTTCTGGGCGGCTGTAGCTTTTCCCTTTGGCGGCATTTCTGAAATCATAGCACATTAATAAGGAGAAGAAAATCTTATAACACAGCTCTATCGCACGATCTCTTAAGATGAAAGATGGTCATTTTTCCTAAATGCCCTGTAGCCTCCTATTTATTAGTGTGGCACGCAACACACCATAAACATGACTCTACTAGACACGGCTCGTAGACACTTCCTAGGACTGAACTGCTCTGATACCACTTTTGTCACGAACCGACTAGGGGCCATGACGGGTACCCGGGGCTAACCACCGAGCACCACTCATTCTATTACTCATCATACTCATTAAGCGTACATTCGTTAATTATATACTCAAATCATAGGAAAATCATTTTTCATTTGGAAACATGATTACTTTTATATACATAAGCCCTTCGGCTATCAAAATAATGATATATATACAATAGTAACATCGTGAGACCATACTACCCACACATACGTATCTACGAGCCTCTACGGGAGTACTAGGCATCAACAATAACAATACATCAATGGAATGAGGAAGCATCGAATGAGAAGCAACTTGTCACTGACTATCAATTATAAAAGAAATAATGCATGTTGGCTTACTCCATAATCATCATCATATCCTGTATACATATATGTATAAGCTGCCCGACCATATAGGTATAGTGTGATAATTATTAGCCTGCGTCCAGGCATCCCGCGTCCGGGGTACCATCTCATACCGCCCACTAATGGTGTCTGCCCATGCCATCTAGACATGGTGTAATACACTGCCTGCCTTACCGGTGTCTGCCCGGCCATGTAGGCATGGTGTAATATCATCATCATATGCTTATCATGCATCATGCATAAAAATCAAGACAGACTATACATCTATCGGGGTGACGTAAGGTCGTGAACCCCCGATTTCATTATGGAGTATTCGTAAGCACTACCTTACCTTGAAGGAATTAGCATATAAGGTGAGTGTATACGATGAACAACATCAATGGATCATTATAAGAATCATTATCATGCTCGTAACATATCTCTTTTCTTATCTCATACGAAGCTCTTTACTAAGATTGACTCATAATTTTCGGGATGTAGGAAAGTCATGAAGAGATAGGGAATATCATGTCATAAGAATCATGCCCTAGAAAGAAGGGACTAGCCTTACATACCTCTTTCGTTTAGCTACTCTATCACTTGAACGTTCTTCTCCAATATTCATGTTGTTGCCTTCAAGAGAGTTCATACTCATATTAGATAATCGATAACATAAGCGTGTTTGAACTAAAGCTAGAGAAAATTGAGCAACATCTCCTTTATTTCTATTACTTTCTCCATATATTATATCAATTCCCAAACATCCATAACAACATTCACAATACTATAGGCAACAATCATCATTCATCTACATTATCCACATTTCACAATTTCACTTCAATTCCTCCATAATCATGGTCATGGTTAACTATTGCGTTTTCTCACATATAATACTTACCCCATGTTCTAAATATCATTTATAGCTTACTTATAATCACCACATAACAATATTCATGATTTATACAAAACTACTACTCAAAATGTCACTATTCCCATATTCATAACCCATTTCCTATATCCTTCTACAATCCAAGTGTTTTAACTTTTCAACACCTTAAATAACATGGAAATACCATAAAACATACCTTAGATAGTGTGGGAATAAGCCTTGAGTTGAAATATTGCTCTTGCACCAAAACCCTAGTTCACTTCCATTGATATTCCTTGGCTTGGATGAACTTTAATGTGTTTCTTACACTTAATTTTGTTGGTTTGATGAAGTGGATCCTTAATTTCACTTGGATTCTTGTATATGAAGTGTGTGGAAGGTTCTAGAGAACTGTTGAGTCGTGGAGGAGGAATGGAAATGAAAATAATGAACTTGGGTCTGTTATTTAAAAACTTAAAATTCTGTCCCGACGGAATTATACGGACATTTATACGGTCCGTATAAATTTATACGGTCCGTATAACTGACCGTAAAAATCATCCCAACATCAACTCATTCTGTGACCATTATACGGCACATTATACGGTCCGTATAATTTTATACGGTCCGTATAAGTGACCGTATAATCCCATCAGTGAGGGACCTTCACTGTGATGATTCTGCGGACCATTATACAGACCGTATAATTGGTCGTATAATCTATCTCTTCTCCAATTTTGTTCTCGTTACTTCGTTTGATCTCAAATCCTCATGGGACCTTCTTGATACTTGTTTAACACCTCGTTAACAATCTAAGGAACATTATAACTCTTCTCCAAAACATCATTAAGGCATCATTAATTCGATACTCGTAAATCCTGCCCGGCACACAACATATACCTTGCTTTCCTTAACAACTTTCGTTTCCTACCTCAAATGTCTTTGAAATCTTATTTAAAATCATCAAACGTTATTTCTTACTTACTAAAACATCATATACGTCGTACCCTTCGTTATTCTATTCACTGCACATTAACGGGAAATTTTCGGGGTGTAACACCATCCTTATGTAGCCAGATGTTTCATAACCTTATTAGTTCATATTGTTGTATAATATTGTGGTAGCCTTGTCGGCTTGTGACGATAGGCATAGTGGTTGACAGTTATGTAGAGTTGTGTCGTTATTTTGTAATATATGAACCTTTACATATCATGATACCCATGAGTTATCTTTGTAGTCCACCTAGAGATGGTTATGAGATGTATGTTCAAAGGTGCTCGGTAGGTTAGCTCTGAGTGCCCGTCATGGCCCTCTAGTTGGGTCGTGACAAGGTTTTCCTTCTATTTTTGCACCACTAACGAAGTTAACTCAGAAATCAGCTAAGTTTCAATAGACGGATATTTCTGTGCGTAATTTCCAACTGTTAAAAAATAGATTGACTTCAGCCCCGATCCTGACATTTCCAGAAGGGTCGAAGGGCTATGTTATTTGTTGTGATGCCTCAGGCGTTGGGTTAGGTTATGCGTTGATGAAGCATGGTAAAGTTATTACTTACGCTTCAAGGCAATTGCGGAAGCACGAAAAGAACTATCCAACACATGATATAGAATTAACTACGGTAGTTCATGCGTTGAAGATATGGAGGCACTGCTTGTATGGCGTTTATTTTGATATCTATACTGACCATAAGAGACTCCAGTATATTTTCAAGCAGAAGGAGTTGAATTTATGGCTAAGGCGATGGTTGGAGCTGTTGAAAGATTATGATGTGAGTATCTTATATCATCCAGGGAAAGCGAACGTTGTAGTTGATTCTCTTAGCCATAGATCTATGGGAAGCTTATGTGATGTTTAGCTAGATAAGAGAGAATTAGCTCGTGAGCTTCAACAGTTAGCTAGTCTAGGAGTTCGAGTAATGGACTCGGGTAATATGGGAGTTACCATTCAGAATTCAGCTGTGTCGTCATTAGTAGTTGAGGTGAAAAAGCTCCAATATGAGGACCCCATGTTAATTCATTACAGAGATACACTTCCTCAGAAGAAAAAGTCATCCTTTGAGATTTCTGCAGATGGAGCTCTCAAATGTCGAGGCAGATTGTGTGTTCCAGATGTTGCAGGATTACGTCACCAGATTTTGGGGGAAGCCCATTATTCCTGTTGTTCTATTCATCTGGGAACGACAAAAATGTATCATGATATTAAATCCATATATTTGTGGGATGGAATGAAGAAAGACATAGCAGAGTTCGTAGCTCAATGCCCTAACTGTCAGCAGGTAAAGATTGAGCATCAGAAGCCTGGGGAATTGTTGCAAGCTATGGAAATTCCAACTTGGAAATAGGAAGTGATTAATATGGATTTGATTAACGTCTTGCCTCGTTCTCAGCATAATTATGATTCTATATGGGTAATTGTGGATAGACTTACGAAGTCAGCTCATTTTCTACCAATCAGAACAACGTACTTAGCTGAAGATTATGCAAAGCTTTATGTCAAAGAGATAGTATGGCTTCATGGTGTTCCAGTATCCATTATTTCTGATAGAGGAGCACAGTTTGCAACTAATTTCTGGAAGTACTTCCAAGAAGGTTTGGGGACTCAGGTGAGACTTAGCACAGCATTTCATCCACAAATTGATGGGACAAGCTGATCGCACCATTCAGACTCTTGAGGATATGTTACGGGCATGTGTGTTAGATTTTGGAGGTATTTGGGATGATAACATACCGCTTATAGAGTTTGCTTATAACAATAGTTATCATTCCAGCATCCAAATGGCCCCGTATGAGTCTTTATATGGGCGCAAGTGCAGATCACTAGTTGGGTGGTTCGAAGTGGGAGAAACTAAGCTAATAGGGCCAGACTTGATCCAGCAAGCCATAGAAAAGGTCAAGCTTATTCAGGATCAATTATTGACATCTCAGAGTCGTCAGAAATCTTATGCAGATAATCGCCGACGAGACTTAGAATTTCAAGTTAATGATTGGGTATTCTTGAAAGTGTCACCTATGAAAGGTGTGATGATATTTGGTAGAAAGGGAAAGCTTAGCCCTCCTTATATTGGGCCCTACAAGATTGTGCGCAAAGTAGTCCAGGTGGCTTATGAGTTAGATCTACCTTCGGACTTAGAGAAAGTCCACCCAGTCTTCCATGTGTCAATGCTTCACAAGTGCATTGGAGATCCTTCTAGAATTGTAACTGTCAATGATATCCAGGTCACCAAGAAATTATCCTACGAAGAAGTTCCTATTGCTATTCCAGATAGGCACGTACAGAGACTCAGAACTAAAGATGTCGCTTCAGTTAAAGTTCTACGGAGAAGCAATAATAGAGAAGAAATCACTTGGGAAGCTGAGGAGGATATGAAGTTCAGGTATCCACATTAGTTTCCACTCTCAGAGGAGATTCAAATAGAGGCACAATTGTCTTCAGGTACGTAACGCTTTCGATTGATGATTTCCTGGTCATGTGTGGCCATTATTGTTGTTGTCGTTATAGCCCTAAGAGGAATTTTTTATTTTGGGTTATTGTGACAGTACGGTAGTTGCATATTTATAAGGGAAACTTTGGCTAAATTATTGTAGAATCCCCAAGAGTCTAACATTCGAGAACGAATGTTCTTAAAGGAGGGGGGGGGGATGTTACACCTTGAAAATTTCGTGTCATTTGCACTATGAGTGAACTAATGAAGGCCTAAGGTGGAATTGAATCCCTTATAAGGTTAAGAAGGTTATGTGATAATTTTAATATATCTTAGGGTTTTAGAGTCATATGAAGCGGTGGAAGTAAGTTCGTTGGAGAAATTAGAGTTTGAGTCATGTTTTGGGAAGGTTTCATATCATTTGAGTTATACATTATTTAGTAATGCCTTAAGGGGGAGCTATAGGGCCCCTTAGATGGTTAATGAAGCCTTATACAAGTACCAAGAACGTTCCATAAGGATTGGAGGTCAAATGAATCGAAAAGAACGCGTTTTCGCGAAAACCGGAGTTTGTGGAACAATATGCTACTGTGCAGCATATTGCCTGCAAACTCATCCAAATTTATGGACTCACTGACCAAGGAGGGAGATGCAGCCGCATATCCAATATGCTAAGCCGCATCTCCACCGCAAAGTGGTGTGGGGGAGCAATTTTGACTCCTTTTTAAATCACAAAAGATCCCATTTTCATATCAACCTCCCACACATATTTCCCCACACTTCTATAGAGTTCTTGAAGGTCCCCTAACACTCCAAACCTTTCCATATCATCAAAAGAGAATATCAATAGCAAAACCCAAGATAATCCATGGAAGGAGATTGTTCTTGCTTCTCTTCAAAGTTGTGATAAACTTGGTCTTGAAAGGAGTTGAGGAAGGTGAAGTTCCTCTACTATAAGGTATGATGTTCCTATTATTTACATAATTGAGCTGATGTAAAGGTTTAGTAACTCTTAGAAAGGAAAAGAATGAAAATGGAGAAGTCATAAAGTGTTTAAGTGAAGAAGATAAACTTGAAAAGGGATTTTGGATAAATTTGAGATTTAATTGAATACAACTTCTTGATTATGATATTGTGGATGTTTTTGTTGTTTGGGGGTTCTTTTGTAATATGGTGGAAACCAATAAAATAGAGGAAATGTTGCCCAAATTTGTTAGCTCGTTAATTATGCTAGTTTGAACTTAAGGGTGTTTTCAAGACTTAACCTTAGTATGAATCTTCTTGAATGTAGATTTTGCGGACTTAGGAGGAGAACGTTAATAATTAAGGAGACATAAAGGTATGTTAAGGCTAACTATTTCTTTCTAAAGGCATGATTCCCTTTATTATGAGCCCCTACTTAATATCCATAATGTCCTACTCCCTCAAGATGCTAGAAACACACGATTTTCAAGGAGCTTATGGTATTCTTGATAAAGGTTCTTCATGATTATGATGATGATGATGATGATGATGATGATTCCATAATGGTAATCGGAGATTTACCGACCTTACGTCACTCCGATAGAGTAGTAATGACTTATTTGTCCTCTCACGCATGCTTTATATATATATATATATGTGTATGTATGTATTTTCTCACACCGTGCCGTGCTATAGTCGGCCGAGCAGGCACGTAGATGCGCACACCACTATAGTGTGTAGCTTATGATATCATCCCAGACGCGGGATGATGATGACATGGTGATAATATCGTGCCTCCGTAGCCAGGCAGTATACTATATATCTATGTATGTATGAGATGGTTTATTCTTCTAAAGCTAAACATGCATGACATCCGCCTTAAGAGCCATCCAGATGTACCGGTAATTCCTCTTATATCATGTTTCCTTTCATATCTCTTATTATGTTGCTATTCATGCCTTACATACTCAGTTCATTTTTCGTACTGACGTCCTTTTGCTTGTGGACACTGCGCTCATGCCCGCAGGCAGGCAAGGGACGGATCAAATCCTTAGGTGCTTCATCAGCGGAGTCTCAGGAGCGCTCCATTTGCTTCGGAGCTGCAGTCTCATGGTATTACTCTTTTGTGTACTTATTTGGGCACAGCGGGGTCCTGTCCCATCCTTATGATTTCTTGCACTCTATATAGAGGCTCGTAGATAGATATGTACAGTTAGACGTCCTATAACCTTATCGGCTCATCTTTTGTATATCATTTTTGGCATCCTTGTCGGCTTATATATTTATACATGGGCTTAGTTAAGGATGGTCATATAGAAGAGTTATTGTTTTTGTGGATTTATGCCCTTTTAGATTATGATATTTATAAGTTATCTTTCATGGTCCACCAAGAATGATAATGAGGAGTATGTTAAGAGGTGCTCGGTAGGTTAGCTCCGAGTACCCGCCATGGCCCTCCGGTTGAGTCATGACACCACAGCAGCATCAGGGTGCGCTGCATAGGTCTTCCTCAACTCGGGGGTCTACGCCCCATCTCTAGTCTGTGATCTTCCACCCGAATATGTAACACCAGCGGCAGCTTGTTGGGCATCCAAATAAAGTAGAACACGGGCCATAGGATCCTGTATCATCTGCTCTGAGGTGGCCTCGGAGTGTGCCCGTGCTGGAGCCACATCATCCCCGATGGCCTGGTCTCAAACCTGCTGAACCTCAGGCTCATGCTCTGGAGATGGAGATCTCTCACGTTGCTGCCCAGGCGCAGAAGCCCTGCCCCTGGCTGGTGCAGCCCCGCGGCCTCTAGCTCAGCCGCGTCTTCTAACTGTCACTTGTCCCCTGGTGCCAACCGCAGGTGTGGGCTCCGGCACCTGATCTCGGGCTATCGTGGCTCGAGTCCTCACCATCTGTGAGAGAAGAGACAAGAATCAGATACCGATTCGATTATTCTAGATAACTATTAGAATAAAGTAGAATGAAAGAATGAAACAAAGTGAGGTTTCCTAAATGTCCTATAGCCTCTCGTAGATAAGTACGGAGCTCATCGTATCAATCCACGAGACTCTACTAGACATGCTCTTGTATTACAGATCGGGTAACTTAGGACTCTGATACCAACTTTTCACGACCTAATTTCACTAAGACGTTCGGGCACCTACCTTTTCCACCTCGGTAGGCAAACCCTTAACTCAACATTCACAATTAGTAGAAAATAGCAGAAGAAAATGTAAGTCTCACAATATAATATAACTAAGTGCGGAAGTAAATAAAATCCACCCCAGTATCTGGTCTGGTCATACAAGAGAATCTAATTAAATACTACTAGTCAGGATAATAATACATTAGTAGTCTCAAAATGGAAAACAAGACATAATAATAAGAAGCGCCTTGGGGTAGCGAACATCCACATGCTCACCCTGTAGAGACTCGAATTAGCAATCCTCGAATATTAGCCACGAGGAGTAGAAGTCGATCCCACCTGGTACTCTGCATTCATAAAAGAATGCAGCAAGTGCAGGTTAGTACAAACAACAAATAATGGTAGGTATCATAGGTTGACTAAGACTAGCTAACGTATATAAATACAATAAAGCAAGATAAACACGTAAAACAACAAAGTACGAGTCAACAAGAATCCATAACGACAATACAAGTCATCACCTACGTTATAGCATCTAAACCCAACTGTGCCAAGTATCAGTATAATCGTTCCGAACCAATACATCACTATCATATCACAACAAGTCATCACCTATGTTATATCATCTAAACCCAACTGTGCCAAGTCTGAGTACAACCAATTCGAACCAGTACATCACAACCATATAATAAGAAATCGAAAAGTACAATGTAATGCAATAATTTATGTATGATGAATGCAATGCATATGCACCCTGCACATGTACTCTGATAATGGAACATCACATCTCGGCAGCACAACCTATAGGGGACCCGTGAAGTTCATATATCACTTGCTCCGAAACTGACCTCGAATCACAAACTGTCACGACCCAACCCGAGGGCCATGATAGGCACCCAGAGCTAACTTACCGAGCTGTTACACCCCGTAATTTCTGTATGTTGAGATTTGTGAGGCATTAACTATTCAATCGCAGACATCGGAATTGGTATCGAGAAGATGCAAGATCATAGGTACTCGTGTTACGATAATAAGAGTTTTGAAGTGAAACAAAAGTTTAAAAGTGAATTTCGGGAAGTCTAGTTTCCAACGCAACAAACCGCTCCTCAATCGGACATCGGGGTAAGGAGATATGGATGTTACAAGTCGGGCTGGTAGACCAGGAAAAATGGTCTGCGCGAACGCGCTGAACAAAATTTGAGGCTCAGAGTCGGGATGGAGGTTATATTATAAGAATGTAATAATAACATATATATGACATCTGAAGACCCTATGGGGTGAATTGGTTCATATGGCACTTGATGAAAAGTCCTCGTCACGGCAAGATAAGTGGGACCCACACGTCAGAGTGTTATAGAGGACATATGAAGATACATATGAGTAGCATATGGAAAGTTGAGCAAGTCGTAAGAAGGACCCATAAGCCAAAAATGGGCATAAGCCCTCTAAAAGGATGATTTAAGGAAACGTTTTCGGATGATCCCACTTCGAGGGGCCAAAACGATATTATAAGTTTGGAATTTGGAAAAACACAAAGTATGAAAGTTGTAGATAATTAAATTAGCTTTCCAATCATAGGTCGTAGTCCCTCACACGATGTCGGGATCAAAATTTATGGTCATTTTAAGTGCAAGACCCTAAGCTGCCAAAATGGCTCCGCGGGCCCCACATGAGGAGGTCGGTGAAACCGACCCAACAGGGGTATAAATACCCCCATCAACCTCATTTTTTCAGCATAATAACATTCTCAAAGGTCCTAGAAAATTCTCCACACCTCCCCTAAATATTATAGTCGATAAACCAAGAATTTAACAAAATTACGCCAAACTAGTCCGTGAAAGATGATTATTATTGCTTCTACTTAAGATTGGTGTTGGAAAGAGTTGATGTGGCTAAGTTTCTTCAAATGTAAGGTATGTTATTCATCCCATCTCTTGTGTTGGGTTTATTTGAAGGTCTAGCAAGCTTTAAAAATGAAAATAGTTATGGAGGAAGGGTCATAAAGTGTTGTGTTGTAGTTGTTGTGTTTATGGGATGTTCTGAACAAGTTGTGGCCATGTGGATGGACTGATTTATGCGTATAAAAAATGGTATCTAACATTTTTGGTGTGCTGATGAGATTATACTCCTGGATTGGGATGGAAAGAAGTGTATATTGTTGTTGTATATGGAGAAAAACATTGTGTGGGATGTTTATGGAATATATTGGTATGAATAATGGTGTTGTTGATGTTGGTATTATTGTTGTTGTTGATTGGTTGCTGAATTGTAATTTTGGGCTAGGCATATAAACAGGGGAAATGCTGCCGAAATTTTGGCATATTATAAATGAATTTATTCGAAGGACTAAGATAAGCGTATAACGATGAGTCTAATGATTGTGTAAATCCTCTTGAATGTAGACTAGCGAGCTTGGACAAATAAGCATAGCTAATAGGAGGTGGAACAGGTATGTTAAGGCTCGTCCCTTTCTTTCAAAGGCATGATTCCGATGTTATGACTTCATAAATGTTTCCATATCTTCCTTGTTTTCAAAAGTTAGATGCTTATGATTCCAAGGCATGATTCTCTTCCCGATAACTCGTAAATGTTTTTCCAAAGTGTCTGTATTCTCCCAAAACAGAGGTTTATGATTTTGTAAGCTCTTATGACAACAACGATGGATATGTTTTACAATGACAATGATGATGTCAAGGATGAGAATATTTCTATGATGACTATGATGAGAATGATTTCATGTTTAAAGGTTCCAAGTTTACGATTTGAAATACGGTATAAGAATGTTGAGCTATCTCTTGATTTCCCAATTTTATTCATGGATGACGACTATTTTTAAAGATTCTAAAGTATATGATTTGACGCCTTATGAGATTTGTGATCTTATTCTACGTTCTCTTAATGTTATCCTTCGTTGATAGTCTCACCTTATAATAATTGTTCCTTCAAGGTGAGACAAGGCCACGATGACTATTCCATAATATATAATCGGAGGTTACCGACCTTACGTCACTCCGATAGATACATGACTTTCTTTGGGCTCTCCTGCATGCTGCTATATGATATATGTATATGTATATGTATATGTATACGGGGAAGATGGGAAAAAGGGCCAGAGCGCTATAGACGCTGGGATATGCACACGATACATGTATCTGTATATGACATGATATCATCCCGGACGCGGGATGCCCGGACGCGGGATATATGTGGCTAAATGGATCGGAGCCGACGCCTCGGCAACATGATATGTTTTATTTTCTATATATATATATATATATATATATATATATATATATATATATATATATATATATATATATATATATATATATATATATATATATATGAACAAGAAATGTTATTCAGAGTAAGTATTACTATGTATATATGTATATATGTGGATCGGGCTGCACGTTCCGCAGCACTCACCATGCATGGTACCGCCAAAAGGCATTCATTGTACATGTTACTCTTTATCTTACGGTATGCCCTATATGTCCATTATGTTATCACTCATACTTTACATCCCTTACTATGTTACTATTCATGCCTTACATACTCAGTACATTGCTCGTACTGACCCCCCTTTCTTCGGGGGCTGCGTTTCATGCCACGCAGGTGTATACAGATGAGTAGAGGACATTGCTAGGAGATGTACCAGCTGGATTGGCGAGCTCCATTTCCTTCCGGAGTGTTGCCGAGTCAGAGTATTCATGATTATGGTATCTTGATTTATGTTAGAGACTTTGCAGACAGAGTCACGTGTATAGCATGTCAGTCTTGTAAGCGGCTCTGCAAGCCGTCGTACCATTATGCAGTGTGTTACAAATTCCATATGATTACAGATTTTACTTGATTTGAGAACGACGAAAAGAATGGTTTTGACAAGTTTTTATTATGCATTTCATTTCGTAACTCAAGAGTCCAGTGAGGTTATGAACATAACGAGAGCTAAAAGGGGTTCGCTCGGCCCTGAGTATGGGGTCGGGTGCCCATCATGCCCTATCAAGATTAGGGTGTGACACGAGCACCATATAACATACATGCATCACATAGACATACCTGAGCGGACCATCATGCAAACTAATAAACATCATAAGATGTAAGAGACACAAGCCCAAAATATATATGCGTCTATATATATATATATATATATATATATATATATATATATATATATATATATATATATATATATATGTCATCAAACTGTGCCCATATACACAAGACGACAATGCTTCCAAAATGACGCAACAAAGTATGGACCGAGAAAGTCATAGAACATCTAAATGTTCAAATCTGTCTATGAGCCTCTACATGGAGTGCATAACATCATAATGATGGGATACGACCCGGCCGTGGCCATATATACACAAAAGAATCAAACCACGCTGATCTGCAACTCCAGAACAAGTGAAGTGCTCTGTACAATCACTGAGAAGGGAGCCTACGGGTTTGATCCGTCTCCCTGTCTACTTGCGTGCATGAACACAATGTCCATAAACAAAAGAACTTCAGTACGAATAAAGTTCTGAGTATGTAAGGCATGGAAAACAACATAACATAATTATGAAAGTGACAAGAGATAAGAGAGATAATTTGTACATCTGATTGTCTCTTAAGGCAAATCTCATGCATGCTTTCCTTTTAAAAAAAACATTTCATACACACACATATATCATAATACGTTACCCGTCCATATAGGCTCGGTGTTACCTGTACCCAACTGTAGTTGTGTGCACAATAGGTGTCGTACCCGGCCGACTATAGCGCGGCTCAGTTTGAGAAAATAGCTATATATATATATATATATATATATATAAGCATGTATAAGAGTCCAAGGAAAATTTATGACCCCATCGGAGTGACGTAAGGTCGGTAACCTCCGATTGTAATTATGGAGCTATCATCATGAACATATCTCACCTTGAAGGAACAATAACCATAAGATGAGATCAACCTGAATAAATAGGATCAATAACCATAAAACAAGACCAATAATCATGAGACAAAGATCAATAGTACCATAAGAATATCAAGAACCATAAGCTCTAGTATTTCTAGGAATAAGGACATTATGAATATCATTCGCGTACTTTTTGTATCAATAAGATCATGTCTTAAGAAAGAAAGCCTCACATACATGTATGATCTCCCCCTTAAGTACTCAATGCTTATTCTCCCAAGCTTGTAAATCTACATTCAAGATGATTCGCACTAAGGGTAAGTCATTGGAACGCTTACAAGGTCAAACTAAATTAATAAATGAGCTAACAAAAATCGGGCAACATTTCCCCTTATATCTTCTACTTCCTCCAATTCCAAAACACCTCCCAAAACCACAATAAAATATCAACAATTCCATAATCAAAAGATTACATTCAAATTATGCTCAATTCAATGCCAAAACTTCTTCTCATAATCAATCTGTAACAACAACTTTAACACAACCCCTTATACAATTGTATACAATACTTTATCATCTTCATTATTATGCCTCATAACAACATTTTACTCATAACATGCTAAAAATTATAGCTCAAGCTAATTTACAACTCAAAATATCATTAAATTCATATTTGAACTTTCTTTTTCACTTTTCCTCGTTCAATCAAATTGTATAACAACCTCAACAACACGCAATAGAGATGAAAACATACCTTAATCACACAAGAGAAAACTCTGGATCAAATTACTTCACTAGGATAAAACCTCCAACTTCAACACCAAAGAGATACTTGAACTGTACTAACCCTAGTGAGCTTTCTAGCACTTGAATCTCTTGATCCTTTTGGGATTGGCCTTGATTAGTATATGAACTTGAGGAGAGGGTTTTGGAGAGTATTTAGTGGAATTTTGAGGTGAAAATGGTGAAAATGAACCTTGGAACTAATTTATAACATCAAAAGGTCGGCCTTCAACTTACTTTTTACGGCCACTTTGACGGACCGCATAATATTTGATTCTCCGTCAAATGGACCAACCAAAATGACCTCACTGGAACTGTTTTACGGTGGGAAAGCTTCCACGGGCCGCAAAATATTTTGCGGTCCATCAAATTGAATTGTCAAATTGCACTGCCCGAGCAGTCTGTCATCAAACACCCACAACTTCCTACTCCGATATCGTATCTACGAATGGTTTGTTACGTTGAAAACTAGACTCAATGAAATTCAATTTGGATAGGTAAGGCACACCACAACTCCTCATATTTTGGGAGATATACCTATCTCAAGTTGGACCAAAAATCCTTTCCAAAATTTTGCCAAGTTTCCCCAAAGTTTCGACAACTTAATTTCTTTAATTCGCTCATTCTCCAATCCTTCCATAACTTACTAAACATGAACTTAAATCCTCATAACCATGAGATAGGAACGTATAATCTCATATATCCTTGAAGATAACTCCGGTGTCCATGATTAGGACATCTAACATCCAATGAATCTCAACGTAAAAAACTATGAGGTATAACACGAGCACTCTCTCGTTCACTGCAAGAGACCTCGGGCATCGAGCACTCATTCATTCCAAGAGACCTCGGGCAACGCACACTCATTTCACTCCGATAAATAACCTCGGATCACGGACTCTCATCTCTCTTTTATGCTCTCCAAAAAAGACCTCGGAGGCTACACTCTCTCACTTATCATCATCAGTACCATAACCATGCAATATCAATGTATCATGAAATGAGTATGAATACGATGCAGTGTAATATCAACAACCAATTCAATCCCAATAGTACCACACATGGCACACAAGTAATATCAATAATGAGGCTACACGATAAGCCACAAAGGAATCACAATTCTCATCTCAATATCAAATCAAAGTGAAGTACTGCTATCCAATGTCTCAACATGGCAACGAGACAATAAGTAAATAGATCAAGATAAGTCAACAACACAACAGGATGGCTTGCCCCCAAATCATAAAACAAGGTCCAACCTAAGGCAATATGCAACCCAACTTTATACCCAAAGGTTTACATCCATTCTCCGACAATATCATCTAAACATACGCTTCGCCAGTCAAAGTCTCACCATAAGGTAAACTGTAACCTACCTGAAGAGCCGAACATCAAAGTCTCCAATAGTCAAATCTTAGTATTTCTCTTCCTTTGAGACTCAAGATAAGAAGTCTAATTATATCCAAATAATGAAATTAGAATCAATAAGAAACAACATTCAATCCTTACTTCTTTTCCAGACCCAAATCCCAAACTATGGAATGGGGTTTATGAACTAAAAAGATTAAATTGGAATCTATAGGTCTCAATATGAAATTAATATTCTAGGTGATTAATTTCCATCAATTATAAGCTAGAAGAACTAACAAATCACTTAAATTCAGATTCTAGGAAAAACCCCTAAATTTTGGTATGAACCCTAACTTCCAATTCCATAAATTAGCCACTAATTAGGAAGAATTCATGCAATAATAGATTCTACTCATCAAATCCATGCTTAATGCAGCTAACCCAATCAATAAATCAAGATTTAATAGCCTAGAATGAAGAACCCATTTAACTCTTAATGAAACTAGCATGATTAAAGGATTTCTAAGGTGATTAACGGAATATGGAGTAGCAATGAAGATGGAAGGACTTATCACAGTGATTTTCCCCTAAGAAATGCCTTGAAATGCTCCCAATAGCTCTATTTTTGGAGTGGTATTGAATGAAGGATAGGGCTTTTAACAATCGTTTAATGATTCTAACTGCCCCTCACCCGCTTCTACGGTCCCTTTACCGCTCTAGCAGTTTCGCTTCCGCGGTCATTAGACTGTTTCTGCAGTCCACTCCAATCGTACCAAACCGCTATAGAGGCACGGTCACCACTGAAGTGGTATCGCTATGGCGGCACCAGACACCAGAATCCCCCAACTTTTCACTAATTCAACCCAAAATTTTGACTATCACCTGAGGTCATCTGCTCATAAACCATATATGCAGACATACATAAAAATACACTATGAACACACTCATGGCCTCAGAATTCCTAACGGAGGTCTCGTTGATCGAGTCAACCCCTGATACTTGAAAACCAACTTCGTAACCCAAGTCCCAAAATGCACCCGAGTGCATTGGGTACCAAACTGAATATACACACAAGTTCTAAAAGATCACATTGATGAATTCTCGAAAAAAATCTGTTTACCCAAAAGTCAATTTTGAGTCAACTTTTTTTCTCTTTAAGCCCAAATTTCTCACAAAGTGACCCAAATCACATCAAAAGACCTCGAGGGCTATAACGACCAAACGGATCATTATAGGGAAGAAGGATAAGCTTAGTCCCAAATTCATTGGTCCGATTGATATTCTCAATCATGTGGGTGATGTATCCTATGAATTGGCATTGCTCCCAGGTTTGTCAGGTGTGCATCCAGTGTTCCATATCTCTATATTGAAGAGATATCATGGCGATGGTTCATTTATCATTCGCCGGGATTCTGTCTTGTTGGATAAGAATCTATCGTATGAGGAAGAGCCTATTGCGATCCTAGATAGAGAGGTTCGTAAGTTGAGATCGAAAGAAATAACATCAGTAAAGGTTCAGAGGAAGAACCGTCCCGTTGAGAAAGCTACTTGGGAGACAGAATCCGATATGCGAAAGAATTATCCCTATATTTTCACTGAGTCAGGTACCTTCCCCTTGTTCCCTCTCTTTTTCCGCTCGAGAATGAACGGTTGTTTAATTGATATCTGATGTAACGACCCGCTAAGTCGTTATGGGAGGTGACTTAGAAAACTAGACCTCTTTTAGGAATATCGAGGCCGCAGGTGAGTCTGTAGCATGTTTTTATGTATCTGTGCATGTTTAGTTTGCTTCTGTAGGGCCTTGGATTGGTGTTGGGACTTTTGGGTGAAAACTGGTGCAAACACCCGAGCTACTAGTCAAAATGGACCCCTGCAGTGGGTGATAGGCAGCTGTAGCGGGACCGTCGTAGCCAGGCGAGGGTCGTCGTCATGGGGAAATGAGACATTAATGATGTCCGCCATAGAAGGAGCTTTCCCGCTATAGCGAGACCGCTGCAGCAAGGCTTTGACCGCTGCAGCGGTCGACGCGAGGCAGAATCAGTATTTATTATTCATTATTCCGAACCCATTCCCCACATAATAGTTTCCAAGAACTACTGTCGCGAAATTCTAAGGCTAGGGCTAGAGTACTCTTGAAATTTAAGTCTCAACCCTTGACTTTGTTAATTCCATCATCATGTTAGATTCCAGAATTAGTTTGAAGGTTCGTTAATGGTAAATGAAAGGGCTAAAATCCTAGAACTTAAGAAACCCTTGATCAATGAATGGGTTGTTGATTTTATTGTTGTTTAATCATTTAAGAGTATAGATTATCACTTCCTAGGATAAGAACTTGTCAATTAATGGTGGAACTTGTTGAATAAGACCTAGGGTTTCATAAAGATGATAACTTTGGGATAGAAACAACTTGAAAAAAGGTCAAATTGTTTAACAACTGGGACAGTCATTTTGAGAACTAGTGCTCTAGTATGATTGTGAAAATGGGTCCTGACAAATTGATTAGAAAACCTATGAATGCGAATAGTGTGATGGTTTGGGGTTGATTAATTCACACTTAGTGATAGTTCACCCATTTGAAAAGGGTAGAAGTAGTGGGTTCTTTTCCCCAATTGTTGTATTGATATAAATGATTCGAATACTCTTTTAGCACTATATTTCTAGACATTGAATGTTCAGAAGCTTTGCAAAAGGGGAAAGCTATAGCGGAGTGATTGCATTGTCCCAGTTCTCCTTTGAGGTAGGTTACAGTCGACTTAAGTTAGACTTTAATTAGTTGATTGTATGTGCTACGAAATTGATAGGAGAAGCATGATTAGGGCTTCGGACATAAAAGTGTGGTTGGTAATTCCTACAGTTTGATATTGATTGATTAATTATGTGATGAACTGATATGAAATGATAAAGAAGGAGTTCATAAATACTCTTCTTGTTGACTTGGAGAAATCCCTTATTTATGTTACTGATAAATTGATTCTTGAGTCATGATATGACTTGTGACATAGTGACTTGTGTTCCCTGATATTGATTTATTGATTGTTCACATTCGTTATGGATTGTGGAACGGAAATACATTGTGATGAGAAAGATATTATAAATACAAAAAGGCACATTTGACAAGGGGTGAGGATGTGTCTAATTACGGGCTCGTGATCCGAGGTCAGTTTCGGAGCGAGTGGTACATAGACATCATGGGTCCCCTGCAGGTCATGGCTAATAGGTCAAACACTACCATTTAGAATATGTGTACGAATATGTGATAGAGTTGAGATAATTTGTGATTTACGATTGTGTTTGGTGATTACATGGGTTGAGTTACTCTTATTGATTTCTACTTATGTGGATTTACCTTATCCCTGTGTTGGCTGATATTTCATTGTTGGATGATTTATGTTGATAATCTCCTGAGGTTAAGTGTTATTGTGTCTATCTGTCTATCTTATTGATTTTGTGATTGCATGCATGATACTAATCTTAGTCGGCCTATTATATCTACCAATACATAGTGTTTGTATTGATACTACCTTGCTACATTTTTTGAGTGCGATTGTGATCCAAAGACATCTACTAGACCTCATATTTAGTGTGCGGCCAGTTTTAACAAGATTCGAGGGTGAGCTCTTATCCATGCCAAGCCGCCTGAAGATCTTTCTTATTTTAGATGTCTATTTTATTTCAGACATTTATGTTATTTTTAGACAGTTATTAATTCTTTAGACAGTAAATTTTTAGAGTCTTTGTACGATGACTTTTGGATTTTGGGATTGTAATAGTTAAACTTCCGCTCCAACGACCCGTTTGGTCGTTATAGTCTTTTTGGTACTTTTAAACCTTCCTCAAGCTTGTTTAGCTCAAATTTGACTCGATGTGACCGTTGACATGCTTCTCGAGGTGGTTGGATGTGATTTGGGTGACTTTTTGGGAAAAATAGGCTTTAAGCAAAAAAGATTTGACTCAAAGTTGACTTTTGGATAAATAGACCTTTTTCAGAAATACGTCGATTTTGAGAGGTCCGGATGGTCTTTTTGAACTTGTTTGTATATTTGGTTCGATTCCCAATGCACTTGGATGCATTTCGGGACTTGGGTTGGGAAGTTGATGTTGAGGTATCAGTAGTTGACTCGGCCAACGAGATATCTTTTGGGAATTTAGAGGTCGCGAGTACGTTCGTAGCGTGTTTTTATGCATGCCCACATATTTGGTATGTGAGCAGATGTCCTCGAGAGATAGTCAAAAATTCGGGTTGAGTGTGAAAAACTTGGGATTTCTAGTGTCTGATGCCCGCTTTGCCGGCACCCGCACCACGGCAGCATTACCACTTTTGCGGTCACCCTGCTGCTGAAGCGGCCTATGTGATTTTTGCAGGACCACTGTAGCAGTCAAGGGACCGCTGATGCGGTATAGTGGTCCCGGAAGCGGGTGACAGGCAGTTATTTTCATTAAGTGAAGTGTTAAAAGCCCTAAGTCCCTCATTCATTACTATTCCAAAAACTGAGTTATTGGGAGCATTTCAAGGTGATTCTTGGGGGAAACTCTTGGTGATATGTCCTTCTATCTTCTTTCCTATTCCATGATTTCATTATCACCTTAGGATTCCATTATCATGTTATTTCACTAAGAGTTCAAGAACTAAAAGAGGGTTCAATGAGTTCTTCTAGGCTTTGTAATCTTGATTTATTGGTTGGGTCAGCTTCTTTAAGCATGAAATTGATGATTAAAATCTTTTATTTCATAATTTCTTCCTAATTAGTGGCTAATTTATGGGATTGGAAGTTAGGGTTTACACCCAAATTTGGGGTTTTGCCTAGAATCCGAATTTAAGTAAATTATTGGTTATTCTAGCTTGATATTGATGGGAATTGGTCATCTAGAGCTTTAATTTCAGGAATCTTTAGCTTCCTAATTTTACCCTTCTAATTCATAAAACTCATTCCATAGGTTGGGAATTTGGGTCTTGAATAAAAGTAGAGTTTGATTGATGTTCTTCTTGATTCTAATTTCATGATTCAAATATGCTTAGACTTTCATTATCTTAAGGCTCAAAGGAAAGGAAAGACTAAGGTGTCATTGTGGAGACCTTATTTTTCGGCCTTCCAAGTAGGTTACGGTTTACCCTATCGTGAGACTTCATTTAGCGAAGCATATACTTAGACGATATTGTCAAAGAATGCATGTAAACCTTTAGGTATGAAGTTGAGTTGGATGTTGTCTTAGGTTGGGCCCTATTGTGTGATTTGGGGGTTAGCCACCCTATTGTGGTGTGACTCGTCTTGTTCTATTGTTGTTGTCTCAATGCTGCATGTAGATAGTAGATATTGGTGACTATTGATATATCTTGATTATGATATTGTAGAACCTTACTTGTTGTTGTTTGAGATTAGGATAATAATTCTATTATGGCTTATTGTGTAGCCTTTTATTGATATTGTTGGCGTGCCCATGTATGGTACTTTGGATATTGATTTGATTATTCATACTGAATTCATACATTGCATCTTTCATGATATATTGTTGACACATTTATGATATACAAGGAAACACTATTATGAGCTGGGCTCGGTTGGATAAGAGTAACGTGAGGACCGATGTCCGATGTTTATCCCAGAATCGAGGTATGAGTACTGGTAGCAATTGTCGTGGTTGTTGCCGTAATCGTGAGGTTACATGGCTTTGCGGGTCCTCCATGGGTTGTGTCACCAAGATATGATGTTCCATCATCGGAGTACATGTGTACGGTGCATATGCATTGCATTCACAGTTCATACATTATTGCATTGCATTGTACTATGGCTTCGATTATGATATTCTTGTGATGTACTTGTGATATACGGATTCAGATTGAATATATTGAGACTTAGCACATTTCGTTTTAGATGTTATAACATAGGTGATGATGTGTACTTGGTTACTGCTCGTGATTGACTTATACCTCATTGATTTACCTGTTTATCTTATTTTATTGCATTGATATATGTTAGCTAATCTTAGTCAGCCTATGATACCTACTAGTACTTGTTGTTTGTACTGGCCTGCACTTGCTGCATTCTTTTATGAATGCAGAGTTCCAGGGGGGTTCGACCTCCACTCCTCGTGGCTAATAATAGTTCGAGGGTTGTTGTTTAGAGTCTTACAGGGTGAGCACGAGGAGGTTCTCCGCCTTGAAGATTCTTCTTTTATTTGTGTCTTACTTGATATTCTAAGACATATTGAAACTATTGAAGTATTATTATTACCTCCAGACTTGTAGATTCTAGTTAGGTGCTCTTGTATGACTAGACAGATTCTAAGGTGGTTTTGATGTATTTACACATTATTTATCTATTATTATGTCAGAATTACGTATTTCTACCTCTTCCGCTTATTTACTTATTTATTCATGCTCTTAAAATTGTTGGGATAAGGTTTCGCTTACCGAGGTGGGAAAGGTAGGTGCCCGTATGACTTAGTGAAATTGGGTCGTGACAAGTTGGTATCAGAGCCCTAGGTTACCTGGTCTATAATATAAGAGAGTGTCTAGTAGAGTATCATGGATCAGTACGATGAGCTCTGTACTTATCTGCGAGAGGCTATAGGACATTTAGAAAACTTCACTTCTTTCATTCTTTCATGCTACTTTATTCTAATTGGTATCTGGAATTATCGAATTGGTATCTGACTCTTATCTCTTCTCTCATAGATGGTGAGGACTCGAGCTACGATAGCCCGAGACCAGGTGCTAGAGCCCGCAGCTATTGCTGGTACTAGAGGGTGAGCGACAACCATAGGGCGCGGTCGAGTTAGAGGCCGCGGGGCTGCCCCAACCAGGGGCAGGGCTCCGGTGGTAGGATAGCAGTGTGAGAGGTCTCCATGTCCAGAGTCTGAGGTTCAGCATGTTCGGGACCAGGCCGTCGGGGATTATGTGGCTTCAGCACGGGCACACCCCGAGGCCACTTCAGAGCAGATGATGCAGGATACTATGGTTCGTGCATTTGGATGCCCAGTTGGCTGTTGCTAGTGTTACTTCTCCGGGTAGAGGATCGTAGACTAGAGTTGGGGCGCAGACCCCTGAGTAAGGACCCACTCATTTAGTGCACACTGCTGCTGCTATGGCTCCTCAGAAGATGATATTAGACCCGTGGCGGGCCCTGTTATGACCTTGACTGATCAAGATCCAATTGGGAGGTTTAGGAACTTAGAGCCCCCGAGATTTTTGGGTACTTCTGGAAAGGATGTGTATGAGTTCATGTTGGACATGCATGAGTTATTACATAGAATGGGGGTCGTAGAGTCCCATCGAGTTCACTATGTGTCCTACCAGTTTCGCGAGAATGCGAAGACTTGTTGGAGTATTTCATTTCTTGTAGACCTGAGGGTTCTCCTCCACTGATTTTCTACATCTGTAGCATAGGGAATTTTCTGTGGAGGCCTATGTTATGCGTTACTTGCATTTGGCTCATTATTCAGCTCCTTTGATTCCTAGTGAGCCTGACAAGATTCGGCACATTGTTGGTAGGCTCATTGGTTCTCTTCAGATTCCTTGCCTTCAGCTTGAGGCCATGTGGGCTTCCTTCCAGTCCATTGTTGAGTATGCTTCTTTAGTCTAGGCCGCTAAGGCCCGTGCATTTGGAAGGGTTAATGAGAAGAGGCAGCGACAGTTTGGGAGTTATGGTGGTTCTAGCTCGAGGGGCGCCAATTAGTCTTTTAGGTTGTATCAACCCTATTCTGACCGCCCTGTGCATTCTGCTTTGTAGGCTTCCTCCAGTGGGCCACCCAAGCAGAGAGCTCGTTCTCACAACCACAGACAGGGTTATTCCAGTCGGATCCTCAGCTTTAGTCTATCAGTAGCCGCCATCTAAGGGTTGTTTTGCGTGTGGAGAGTTCGGTCATTTTGCTAGGAAGTGTCCTCGACCCAGGCAGGTTCATCAGTCCCAGAGGACTCCGGCAACTTCAGGTAGGCGAGAAGGTTTTTCTCAGATGGGCGGTTCTCAGTCAGGCCGCGACAGTTCTCAGGTTTCTAAGGGTGGATCCCAGGCTGGTAGAGATGGGTCTCAGAGTTTGAAAGGTGGATCTCAGTCTAGACATGGTAAGGCCCAGTGTTACTCGTTTCGAGGTAGACTCGAGGAAGAGGCCTCAGATGCTGTTATTTTAGGTATCGTTTCTATCTGACATAGAGCAGCATCTGTGTTATTTGATCCTAGATCCACTTATTTTTATGTGGCTACACATTATGTCGTTGATTGGGATTTTCCTTGTGATAGCATAGCTATACCTGTTCATGTGTCCACTCCGATCGGAGATTCTGTTGTGGTTGCTGGAGTTTATCGGTCATGTTTGGTTAATTTTATGGGTTATGACACTTGGGTAGATTTGATGATACTTGATATGGTGGATTTTGACATTATCTTGGGTATGACCTTGCTTTCTCCTTATCATGCGATCTTGGACTGTCATGCCAAGAAAGCCACTTTACCCATGCCGGGCATTCCTAGACTTTAGTGGAGAGGTACTCCTAGCCCCGCTCCGAAGAAGATTATTTCCGTCCTTCAGGAGAAGAAATTAGTCAACAAAGGGTGTTTAGCTTATCTAGCTCATGTGCATAACACTACTGTTGCATCTCTACCCCTTGAGTCCATTCCCATTGTGAGCCAGTTCGCGGAGGTATTCCCGATTGATCTGCTAGGCATGGCACTCGATCGCAACATTGACTTAGGCATGGCACTTGCCCTATTTCTATTCCGTACCGAGTTGAGAGAGCTTAAGGAGCAGTTACAGGATTTATTAAGCTAGGGGTTCATTAGACCAAGTGTCTCCCCTTGGGGTGCTCCTATGTTGTTTGTGAAGGAGAAAGATGGATCTATGAGAATGTGCATCGATTATGGCCAGCTGAACAAGGTTACTATTCATAACAAGTGTGCTATGCCACGTATTGATGATTTATTTGATCAGATTTAGGGTGTTTCAGTGTTCTCGAAGATTGACTTGCGTTCAGGCTACCACCAGCTGAGGATCAAGGCTGAGGATATTCCGAAGAAAACCTTTCAAATGAGATATGGACATTATGAGTTTGTGGCGATGTCATTTGGGCTTACCAATGCCCCAGCTGCATTCATGACTTTGATGATCGGCATATTTAGGCCATTCCTTGATTTCTTTTTTATTCTGTTTATTGATGATATCTTGGTGTATTCCAAGAGTAGAGAGGAGCATAAGAGCCATCTTCGCACTGTACTTAGGTTATTGAAGAAGAATAGCTTGTTTGCAAAGTTTTCGAAGTGCGAGTTTTGGTTGGAGTCTGTAGCATTCTGGGGCCACGTTGTGTCTAAGAATGGGATCATGGTTGATCCTCAAAAGATTAAGGCTGTGAGGGATTGGGCGAGGCCCACTATTGTGACCGAGATCAGTAGTTTTGTGGGGTTGGCCAACTACTACGCCGATTTGTGAAGGGTTTTGCTTCGTCTTTAACCAGATTGACTAAAAAAGATGTTTCCTTCCAGTGGTCCAATAATTGTAAGGAGAGCTTTCAAAATCTCAAGACTCATTTGACTTCAGCCCCAATTCTAGCATTACCCGTGGAGGGTAAGGATTTTTTAGTTTATTTTGATGCTTCCCGTGTGGGTTTGGGTGCTATCTTGATGCAGGAGCGTAGAGTTATAGACTATGTTTCCCGTTAGTTGAAGATCCATAAGAGGAATTACCCTACCCATGATTTGAAGTTGTTGGTCGTGGTCTTTGCTTTGAAGATTTGGAGATATTACTTTTATGGTGTCCATTGTGAGGTTTTCATCGATCATCGTAGCCTTCAACACGTGTTTACCCAGAGAGATCTTAATTTCAGGCAGCGCCGAGGGATGGAGCTCCTGAAGGACTATGACATCTCTATTCTTTATCATCCAGGGAAAGATAATGTGGTTGCTGATGCCTTGAATCGCAAGGCCACGAGTATGGGGAGCTTAGCCCGTTTGGTTATTTTCGAGCTTCCATGGGCCATGGACGTTCAGACTCTGGCCAATAGTTTCATTCGTCTTGATATTTCAACCCCAGGCAGATTTTTGTCTTGTGTAGAGGCGAGGTCATCCTTATTAGGTCATATCTGAACTCATCAGTTTGAGGATGCTCAGTTGAGCAAGATTCGAGATAGGGTTCTGAGGGGTGAGGCCAAAGAGGCCATGATTGATTCTGAGGGTACTTTTAGGAATAAGGGCGCGTATACGTTCCTCGTGTTGGTTACTTGATTCATTTGATTTTAACTGAGGCCCATAGCTCTCAATATTCCATTCATCCGGGGGCGACTAAGATGTATCGTGATTTGAGGCAGCACTATTGGTAGCGTCGGATGAAGAGGGATATAGCTGATTTTGTGGCTAAGTGTGGAAATTGTCAGCAAGTTACATATAAGCACCAACGACCCGGTGGTATTCTTCAAAGGATGCCCATTCCCGAGTGGAAGTGGGAGAGGATTGCTATAGATTTCGTTGTGGGTCTTCCAAAGACCCTGGGTAAGTTTGATTCGATTTGGGTGATAGTTGAACGGTTGACTAAGTCCGCTCATTTCATTCCAATTCAGATTGTTTATTCTGCGGAGAAGTTAGCCAAGTTGTACGTTTTTGATATTATGAGATTGCATGGGGTTCCTATTTCTATCATATCTGATCGGGGTACTATCTTCACTTCCCATTTATGGAGAGTTTTTCATGATGAGTTGGGTACCCGATTGGATCTTAGTACAACTTTCCACTTCCAGAGCGATGGGCAGTCCGAGCGGACCATTCAGGTGCTCGAGGATATGTTGAGAGCTTGCATTATAGACTTTGGTGGTCATCAAGATCAGTTCTTGCCATTGGCAGAGTTTGCTTATAACAACAGTTACCACTCGAGCATCGACATGGCGCCTTTTGAGGCTTTGTATGGTAGGAGATGTAGATCTCCGGTTGGTTGGTTTGATGCCTTTGAGGTTCGACCTTGGGGTACGGATCTATTGAGAGAGTCTCTTGAGAGAGTGAGGGTCATCCAGGCCAAGCTTTTGGTAGCTCAGAGTCGACAGAAGATGTATGCGGACAGAAAGGTCCGAGATTTAGAGTTCGTCGTTGGTGATCAGGGACTCTAATAGTCGAGTACCACCTGACATGACATAATGTAACCTTAATACAAAAATCCTGATCGTAATCATTAGCATGTACATATAAGAGCACCGGTACACAAAAAGGCCCAACACAAGGATAACATAACCTCTTTGTGAACGATTGTATACATAAGCTGGCCGACAAGGCCGCAACATGAACATCATAAAATATCATATAGCCGCCCAGGATATAACATGTGTATCATAAGTATAATGAAAACATGTATGACTCTGACCCCGACTAAACTGTCTATGAGCCTCAAAGAGTACGCACATCTGTCGTATACATAACATGTCGACTTGATATATGCCCAATTAGCAAGCACGGCATAGTGGTACTTGCTGACATCCCGCTGAAGCTGGTGATCCTACTGAGAAGGTCCTTCTACTCTACCTGTCAGGACCTGCAGCACGAAATGCAGCACCCCAAGAAGTGGGACGGTCAACACGGATAAAAGTACTGAATATGTAAGGCAGGAAAGTAATGACATCAGTAAAATATAAATGTAAACATGCGAGAATAGTGATAACTGATAACCAGTGACATCTGAAACCATACAATATGCCATGTATGAGAAAATCATTTTTCATATGCAAGTAAATATCCATAATATATATATATATATATATATATATATATATATATATATATATATATATATATATATATATATATATATATATATATATATATAACGTATCCAGCCCTAATGGGACTCGGTGTGAAGCGTACCCGGCCCTTTCGGGACTCGGTGTGAAACTTACTCGGCCCTTTCGGGACTCGGTATGAAACATACCTGGCCCTTTCGGGACTCAGTGTGAAACGTACCTGGCCTTTTCAGGACTCGGTATGTATATCATCATCCTCCCCGCGTCCGGAAAAACATCATTATATCATAACGTACCCGGCTCTGATGGGACTCAGTGTGAATATCCAACTGATCAGCGGTTACACATCCACATGCCATACCGAGTCGACTATAACGCGACTCGGTTGAGTAAAATAGTGCATATAGACACACACACACACACATATATATATATATATATAATGAGGGGTCAAAGAAGTGACAGTGGGCCTTTCGGAGTGACGTAAGGTCGTTATACCCAACTGATCAGTGGTTGCACATTCACATGCCATTACTCGGCCGACTATAGCACGGCTCGGTGGAGTAAATTAGTGCATACATACATACATACATATACATATATATATATATATATATATATATTGTAAAATGTATGAAATCCGTAATAGAGTCGAATGGAAATCGAAAACTACAAAGCAATACGTACTTTCCGAGCCTAAGTTGAAGTTGGAACCCACTAAATTGGGCTAAGGTTAGTGTGGAGGCTTGAAGGAGTGTTAGAGAGGCTTCTAGAGACTTGTAGGTGGTGAGAATGGGTGACAAATGAGTAAATAAAATGAGTTTTGGGCTATTTATAGGGTTGTGGGTCGAGTCACCTAACGGGCTTTTAAGTGGGCTACTAGAATTTTTGCGCAGGTTCGCGGGCTTCTAGCAGTCCATTTGAAAATGCCCATAACTCTCTACTTCGATGTCGTATCGATGAACGGTTTGTTGTGTTGGAAACTAGACTCGCTGAACTTCAATTTGGATAGTTTATTCACTTTATAGCTCCTCATATGCTAGGAGATGTACCTCGCTCAAGTTGCACCAAAAATCTTGTCCGAAATTTGCCCATTTTTTCCCAAAGCTTTGACAACTTACTTTCTCCAACCCGCTTGACCCCGGAACCTTTATCTATTCTCTTATTACTTGTCAGAAGTCTTTCTTAGCCTTATTAGAGTTCCATGGCCTCTCCGGGCACACGTTCGTTTAGTAACGGCACTAACGATACAAAATTTTTCGAATTGTAACACCCGTTTTTTATGAATTATATCCCGCGTATGCTCATGATGTTAACCCTCCATAAGCTTCTTAACCAAAAATACGCCATAAGTGTTACACCCCGTATCTTTGAAGAAGCACTTATCAAATTTGAAACATAAGTACGTTGAGTTATGGTTAATTAAAACCACTTTGGAATAAAACAAAAGCAAGCATTATTAAGTATATTTAATGAGTGAAGGATGTAAATAAGGTATACCGGAAGTTTTTATAAGAAAATGAGTGGAAGAAATGGAGTAGTACGACTTTGGAGAAAGGATGGGTAAAGTTTCGTATGAAAACTTTGGTCAAACTTGAGAGAAGAATATCTCTTAGCATATGAAGTGTTTTAAGGTGTTTCAAAAGGCTAAAATGAATTTCGTCGAGTCTAGTTTCCAACTCAACAAACCGCTTGTCAACAGGGCATCAGAGTAGAGAATGATGGACGTTACAAGTTCCGCGGAAAAAGCAGAAACGCGTGCTACAGTATTACTACAGTAACCGACCTGCTACAGTGACCCGACCCGAATTTGAACCTTATAAAAGGGGAAAACCCCCATTTTTGCACCAAAAATCAGATTGGGAACTTAGCAACATATAGGGGTAGTTATGTCATAAAGAAAGTGAGGAATTGGAGTGATTTTGATTAGTCGAGGCTCGGGTAGCGCATAATCGTAATTCTAGTATTGTTGTGCGGTGGATTTTGATGTGGATTCCAAGTGAATATTGAAGATATTGCTATTTCAACAAGAATAAGGTATGAATTTCACTTTATTAATATTACTTTTGGTTTATTCATGAAGATAGAGTGATTAAATGGTCGTATAATAAAGTTGTTGGTTGTGAAAATTGGAAAACGTCGTGAGGGATATTTTATAGTACATATTGGTGTTGGAGATGATGTTATTAATGTTGATATTGTTGTTGTTGTTGTTGGTTGCTGAATTGAGATTTCAGGCTAGGCATATAAATAGAGGAGATGCTGCCAAAATTTCGGCAGATTCTAGAAAGGTTTACTTGAAAGTTTAGCACAACTATACTACGATGAGTCTAACGATAGTGTGAATCCTCGTAAAAGTATACTTGTGAGCTCGGACGAATAAGTGTAGATAATTGGAGGCTGAACAAGTATGTTAAGGCTCGTCCCTTTCTTTCAAAGGCGTGATTCCTATCTTATGATTCCATAAATGTTTCCATAACCTCCTTGTTTTCAAAAGCTAGAAGTTCATGATTCTTAGAGTTTCTCACGATGTTAAAGATGAGAATGATTCTATGATGATGATGATGATGATGATTTTCTGTTTAAAGGTTCCAAGTTTATGATTTCAATGTTATTACGAGAATGTTGAGTTATTTCATGATTTTCTCGATTTTATTCATTGTTGTTGATCTCGCCTTATAACAATTGTTCCTTCAAGGTGAGATAGAGCGATGATAATTATTCCATAATATAATCGGAGGTTACCGACCTTACGTCACTCCGATAGTGTCATAGCGTTCTTTGGGCTCTCATGCATGCTACTTATGTTATAATGTATTTATATGTATATGTTTACATAACTGAGTCCCTTACTAAAGGACCGGGTATGGTATATATTTATATAACCGAGTCCTTTACTAAAAGGCTGGGTACGGTATATGTTTACATAACTGAGTCCCTTACTAAAGGAGCGGGTACGGTATATATTTACATAACCGAGTCCCTTACTAAAGGGCCGGGTACGGTATATATTTACATAACTGAGTCCCCTACTAAAGGGTCGGGTACGGTATTTATTTATATAACCGAGTCCCATAATGGGCTGGGTACGGTATACAGAGTATATATATATGCATGACTCACCATATAAGGTGCAAATGCATTGGTATCCCTTGATTATCATACTTATCTCATGTCATCTTTCCATTCTCAGTCATGACCTTCACTACTGTGTTTCATGCTTTACACATTCAGTACATTTTTCGTACTGACCCCCTTTCTTTGGGAGCTGCATTTCATGCCTGCAGGTGCAGACACTCAGTTTGGTGATCTGCCAGCCTATGACTTCTGCCCAGCTGATTGGAGAGCTCTATTGTTCCGGAGCTTGAGTCATTTTGGTACAGATCTTTTGATATAGACTTATACATATCTAAGGGTATAGTGGGGCCCTGTCCCATGATATTTCACTGTTATACTCTTAGAGGTCTGTAGACATGTGTGGGTTGTGTATATGTTTGGACCGCTATATTGACGCAGTTCGCTTTGGATATTCCGGTATATAGTGGCAGCCTTGTCGACTTGCATATTTTGTTATGTTTTGGTTAACTGTGACTTCCCAGGAGACAGGTTCACTCTGATATATGACATTATCAGCCTACAGCATGCTTTTACAATTTCCATATTGTCCTTAGTTTAGTCTGATTATATCTTGCAGGTTCGTACACGGGTGTCCAGCTCGGGCACTAGTCAGTTTGGGTCGTGACAATAAGTACGGAACCTCCTCAGCTCCTGGGAGGGCGAGGTGTAACATTTTTCCCCCCTTAAGAACTTTCGTCCTCGAATGTTCAAAGACTATGAAGGGAAAACTCATATGTTAATTCCTTAGAGTTCCCTCTAGCCATTCGGGACCCAAAAGCATCTGCATTACTCAACCGAATTGGTATATGAGATAGTGTTCTCAACAACATATCGCCTCGCAATTTCCATACCTAAATATGGCCCAAATTTCACTTCTGCCTTAACTTTCCATGTCCATTCTTTCTCGCCCGTTGAAGGTAGTAGTCGGTATTATCCAATTCTTTTAATCCTGACAGAAGCCCCAATTCGTAAGCTTTTTAATTGACCTCCTGAAGTGTCTCATAAGTATTGATGGATCCCAGACTGAGTTTTCTTTTTTACCGAATCCCAAATCATTTCTATTATGCAACCCTTCCAGGGGTACTTTATTGTCAGCATGAAATTTTGGATTTCATCACATCACCTATCAGAATAGGACTCTTAACGATTTTAAACTATCCTTGATGGGTGTCGGCTCACCGTTACGTAGGAATTATAACCTCGAAGAAATATATTTGTCAAAACTTATTTTAGTAAGCACGAAACGGGTTATTCATGTGAAGAGTACCAAAAGTTATTCGTGGTTACCCTATCTTATCCTTGAGGTACATACTCACTTTTGCTTATAGCTCAGCTCTTGCTTACCACTATTGAACTAGTATCCAAACGCTACTTTTATCCTTAGTTGCTCATATGGTCACAAATGGATCTTCTTCTTAAATTCCGGGAAGTTCCAGGTACCTTATTTTCTCCTTGTTGCATTCTTAGTGTGAGAGGTCAGAACATGTTGTCAGTTGTTCGCATCCTCATTGGTTCTTAGCTACTGTGGTTATAATTCGTTGTAAGCTTTTAGAGATGATTACTCCCCCCCCCCCCCCCTCTTACTCTTATAAAGTTACCATTCCTTGCGCTTCTTATGGGCGATACTTGTTCTTTGGGTAAAATCCTTATTATATTCCTTCTTTTATCCTCTTTCCCTGTATGCTGGTCCTAATCGCAGTATGCTAGTAGTGACTTAAATTCTACGGGGTGGGTTTCCTTCAAATGTTTTCCCTTTACATCAACCTTATGGTTCGCCCTTTGAACCTAGACCTATGCTCTCTTGTTACCACATTTCTTAACCATGTTATATCAGTCTCAGCACTTTCTGCATTACTGGATTTCTAAAGGCTTTGTTGTTATCGTACATCCTTATTTTGTGCTCCAAATGCCCTGTGCTATTCGTGTGATACCATTCCTTGGACACATGACCATAGATACTAGCCATCATCACATTTCATTTTAAGCTTGGTATATTGTTGCTTCAACGACTCTGGTCCTCTCTGTTTTTCCTTTGTCTATATCCTCTTACTTATCTATTCAACCTTGGTTAAACCACTATCATTTATTTTTCTTTCGAGTTGTAGTTGATACCCTCCAGATGGTATATACGTGTTATATCCTCTATGTCAATAATTTAATTATCATGTTGGTACCTCCCAACCTGGAATGTTAAATAGTTCTGCCGACAATCTCTTACTGAAAATGATTAGTTTGCTTTCCATGTTAAAGGTATAATCCTGTGACCCTTATCTTTCGTAACCTTGACTTATAATTTCAAGTCTGCCCCTTCTAGCCTTGCTCCTTTGCTTAACTACGAGTCTTCTCGCACCGTTATACCCTTTTCTAGTACTTATACTCACTTCTTGTACCTAGCCCTAACAACTTGCTTATCTTAGGGTCATACTCCTCCATGCCTTACCTTTACCAATCCTTCCTTGCTTATGGCCTTGCAAAATTTCCCTATTACGGTGCAATGGGGTTGTAATTCATGTCTCTTTAATGATCGTGTCAGATCGTCTTGCTGGTATATCGTACGTGCATTTATAGACTCACCTATTGACCCTATTTGATTAGTGGTTTCCCCTTCTGTTACTTAGATACATACTCCCCTTTTCTTACTGAACTATCTCCTTCCCACGTTAGCTCCTTTTGACAAGCGTTTATTATCCTTGCTTATGTTCCTAACTTCCTTTTCTACCTCACAACTTCCCCCTTATAGGGATGTGGCTACCTGATGCTTCTGAAAACTCCTTTCTGCCTATTAATATGGTTACTCCATATTCTGGCGGTCTCCTCGTGCCTACGGGTGGCTAGGCTCCTTCTTCTAGTCATTCTTTCCACGGGAGGAAAACTTCTTCGTTTTTATCACCACTCTTACTAGCTGAGCTTGATATATGGTACTCATGTCTCATGTCACGGAATCACTATATTGTATAGTCCTTCTACATTCTGTTCATACTTCTGTTGTTCACAAAGTTGGGATACCATCTTTAATAGTATAGGATTCATTTGTTTCCTTCAGCATAGCTTATCTACCTCCTCTCTTGTCGGTCTTACCGCATGTGCCCTTGTTTCAATGGCCATGAAGTTTTCATTATGGAGTCACCTTCCTCTCCCTTACTGCTAATTTGTGGTCGAGCATATTCCTCAAGAATGCGATGAGTCCTTACGTTAGTATGTACTTATTTCTTTTCATGATAGCCCTTGTACGACTCCTTGTTCCTAACTAATCATTTCTTAGTGTATCATTTACCTTGCGGTTCCTTTACTTTGCTTATTAGCGCTAATTCCCTTAAAATCAACGTCTTCCAATTATCCATACTTTCACGGCCTCTGCTCCTTGAGTGCACAATTACCCAACTTTTGTTTCCCTGCCATCCTCCTCGTACTTACGATCTTGTCATGCATGTCTATGTATCCTTCTTTTTTCCACTTTATGTTTCTCTAAGCTTTTTTGCATCGTCCTATCTTACTTAGAGCTTGTCGGGCGAATTCTGATTTGTTAAACTTTTATTGCTTGATGGAAACTATTCTTCATATCGTGGAGCTCCGACATCCCTCCGGTATGTCGCGAGGTATATACGTGCCCTCACATTGTACTTAAACATGCTTGATATTATTTGTACTATGATATGTACTCATGACTCTGTTTATTGTGCATGATTTACAAGAGTATTCTCTTCATCATCTATCACCATCCCTCTTTGTGTCTAACCGTTTGTCTCTTTTCCTTAGAGTGAATCCCTTACACATAATAGTTTCTGTACATCTATATTTTGTTGTGAGCTCTGACTTAGCTTCTTTCTTCTTTTGTAGACAAATATTCCCTTGTAGCTTTTCACACTCAATGGCTCGCATCATTATCGGTTGCAAATCCATTCATCTGTAAAAAAGTGGGACTGCTGTGTTTACGTAGCCTTTTTTGATAACTTTTGTTCATTTCTGTTATGGTGTGCTTTATCTCTACTTCCCTTCAAGTGCCCTTGTTCCTTTATACTTATTTGACTTGGTTGCAATTTGCTTCGTCCGTTAGTACTTTACCTCGTAATCATTCTACATTGGTCCTATTTCTGCGAAACTTAACCAGATGCATGCTCGAAGTGGAACCTTTCTATTTTCTATTTTCCTTAATTACTCTTCTCCCCTTGGTTGACCATCTTATTCCTCCTGTACAACTCCCATACATACGCTAGCGGTCTTTGAGTCTATACATACACTAGCGGTCCTTGATTCACAAATTTCCAAAACTGAAAACCGTTCGATATTTTGTAAGACAAACATCCATAGCGGTCCCATCATAATGTTGGACCCGAAGAAAAGGTCGGATGTGCCAACTTCTATAATGCTTTTCTCATATCTGTCTCATCGGCCCTGAGTGTAAAGCTAAAGTTTGTGGTGGGGTCATACTCGCAGCTGCCCTGGCGTTGTTTCATAGGGTCCTTAGACGGATCTTTCACGATAAAGGTCATAATCTTTGAAGGGTTTGACTCAATCTAATAACTTATATTCCTCCTCATCTCTTCTATTACTCTCTAACTAGTACTGGAAAATGGGCGTTAGTCTGATATCCATTTCCAGAGTTGACCCCACATTCCTTTGTGATTGAAACCCTTCATTTTATTAGTGTAATCGCAATTCTAATGAGAAGATAGAATCAGGAATGAACTTTCCTACGTTGTTGGCTCTATCGCACGATCTAGATCATGAAGAAAAGAGGTATTTCCTAAATGCCTTTGTAACACCTCGTAGCTTCGGGCGTAGGTTTGACGCATAAGATGATAATATAATGGAACCAATATGAGGGTTATAGGAAATGTTTTGAAAACTAATCAAGTCATAAGAAATGTCTTTGGGCAAAGCAAAGTTGGAAGCCACTCTACGGTGCATGTTCGCAAGGTAGTTTGTAGAAAGTCTTACTTCCAATGACCATAACCCCTTTATTAATTAGGAATTTGGGAAAACTTCCAAAATGAAAGTTGTAGTCCTCTGAAATACCTTTCCAACGGTATATTATGGGGGTCAAAGGGACATCTGTACAAAAGATTATGGCCATTTTACTGAAGAATTACAGAGAAGTCCGTTCACTGGTCATATATACGAACTTGTTATACGGCCCATATAATTTTATACGGACCACATAACTCGTCCGTACTTCATGAAACTTCAAATTGACGTCCTGGTTTCAGCCATGATAAAATATGGTCATATTATACGGACCGTATAACTTTATACGGACCGTATAATATGTCCATATAACTTCCGCCTCACTTTTGTATAAATTCAAGCCTTCAGTTCTTTTATTTCATTATTCACAATTCCAAGCCCTAGAAACAATCCAAAACATCAAGGTAAGTCAATCCAAACCCTTCCAACTCAATTCTATCATATACTCTAATAATCTAAGCAAGAAATCATTGTTCCTAAACTAGGGTTTTCAAGAAAACCCATCTCAAGGTTCAAGAATTCAAGATTTTGGGAATCTTCTTCAAGGTTAAAGTATTTAATTCAAGTTTGGAACATTACCAGGTATGTAGAGTTACTATCTACGTGTGGGAACATCATTGTTCTTCCCCACGCCTCATAATCCATAAATTATTATTCTTTACGAAAACTAGGGTTTCTATACCATGCTCATGATAACCCTAGGTTCATGTCCATGATTATATTATGTATGAATTGTTATAATTCCATCATTGAGTTCTTAATATTTCTTTATGATTATTAAGAATCTGTCTGTAATCTATGAAAAACCCATATATCTCATTCCATGGGTTCATGCATGCTAGTTTATGATATATTATGCTATTTTCAAGAAAATACTATACATGTTTTACAAGTTCATGCAAGCAAGCTATAATTCATGATATCCATGTACAAGCAAGTTATATTCATGAAAACCATGGGCAGCAAGTGCCACTTATTTTACATTTCCATGTTTTTGGGAGTTGCTTTAATTACCGAGGAGGGCTTCAGACAGCCTGAAACTCCGTAGCCATAGTAGGATGAGGATCACTCCACCCATGTCCCGGACGATCTCTCATAATGACTGGATCCTTTCATAATATTATTAAACCTCATGTCCCTGGCAAGGTATGAGTGTTCTTCTGGTAGGACGCAAGTACCAGACCATTTTATCGGTTATATTTACTGCTCTCCCTACTCATGATACTTTACGCATGATATATATGTATATGTACTCATGTTCATGATCATGTTTTCAGTTTCAATTCTTATCATGTTATTCCCTGTCCCATGTTATTTTTTCAGTTGCTTTACATACCAATACATTTAATGTACTGACGTCCCCTTTTATTTTCCCGGGGGCCTGCATTTCACGATGCAGGTATTGATTTACAGGACGACACATCTGCTCAGTAGGACAGCATTCGTATCAGCTTATTGGTGAGCCCCATCTCATTTGGGGTTTAGTCAACTCTTTATTTAATGATTAGCTATACATCTACGGTATGCTAGGGTCCTTGTCCCAGCGAGTATGTTTTCCATGTTCAGACTTTTGTTAGAGGTTGCATACACTAGACAAGTCAGTTATGTCATGTCACACTTTCGGAGTCGTATAGCCATTTTGGCTCATTCATGTTATTTCCGCACTCATGTTTAAACAATTATTTTGATTAAGTATTATGACTTATTGCATTTTGTAAAGGCTCATCATGCATTCACATTATATTTCGCTCATGTTATGCCTCATGATGATTTAGCAAGCCATGTGGTTCGCTTGGTCACATGCAGTAAGGCACCGAGTGCCGTGTTTTGCCCAGGCCATGGTTCGGGGCGTGACAGCCTTGTAGCCTCCTGTTTAGAAGTATGGCGCACTTCATACCCCTAAACAAGACTCTACTAGACACGGCTGATACACATCTTAGGACTGACCCGCTCTGATACCACCTTGTCACACCCCGACGAGGGGCATGACGGGCACCCTACCCTAACAGCCGAGTACCACCTGACATGAAATAATATTACCTTAATCCAACAATCCTGATCGTAATCATTAGCATGTACATATAAGAGCATCGGTACACAAAAAGGCTCAACACAAGGATAACATAACCTCTTTGTGAACGATTATACACATTAGTTGGCTGATAAGGCCACAACATGAACATCATAAAATATCATATGGCCGCCCAGGCTATAACATGTGTATCATAAGTATAATAAAAACATGCATAACTCTGACACCCACTACATTGTCTATGAGCCTCTAAGAGTACGTACATATGTCGTATACATAACATGTAGAGTCGATAAATACCCAACTAGTAATCCCGGTATAGTGGTACTTGCTGACGTCCTGCTGAAACTAGCGATCCTACTGAGAATGTCCTTTTGCTCTACCTGTCAGGACTTGCAGCATGAAATGCAGCGCCCCAAGAAGTGGGACGGTCAGTACGGATAAAAGTACTGAGTATGTAAGGCAGGGAAGTAATTACATCAGTAAAATATAAATGAAAACATGGGAGAATAGTGGTAACTGGTAACCTGTGACATCTTAAACCATACAATATGCCATGCATGAGAGAATTATTTTTCATATGCAAGTAAATATACATAATATCTATATAAATATAACGTACCCGGCCCTAGTAGGACTCGGTGTGAAGCGTACCCAGCCTTTTCGGGACTCAGTGTGAAACGTACCCGGCCCTTTCGGGACTCGACGTAAAACGTGCCCGGCCTTTTCAAGACTCGGTGTGCATATCATCATCATTCTCCCTGTATCCAGGGTTTCCCGCATCTGGGAAAACATCATTATATCATAACGTACCCGGCCCTAATGGGACTTGGTGTGAAGACCCAACTGATCAATGGTTGCACATTCACGTGCCGTACCCGGCCGACTATAGCGCGGCTCGGTGGAGTAAAATAGTGCATACATATATATATAAATGCAAGAGGGGTCGAAGAAGTGAAATTGGGCGTTTCAGAGTGACGTAAGGTCGTTATACCTCCGAATATATTATGGGACACATATCTAGGACAAGGAATGACTCATATGACAATACTCATATTAACTTCATAAGGATCTATCATAAAGTATACGGACGATTTAATTGGAGTCAATGAACGACTTAGCTGGGGACGTTCACTTAATTTCGTAAAATATCGAAAATTCCGTAAAAATAGAGATTTTCATAAAATACGTATTTTTTGTACCTCTCATAAACTATATGTACCTCTCATAAAATACGTATTTTTTGTAACATATAAATATATATATATATATATTTATCGTAAAATTTAGGAAATCCGTAATAGACTCGAATGAATTGATAATGCATGCTAGGGGTTCTATTTATTCGTGCCAAGGAAAATCAAAGCGAAAACCTTACATACCTTTATCTTCAAAAACTTGACCTAGAGGAATTCCCTATTCCTATGTTGTTCCTTCTCTAGCACCTAAATGGAAATATACGACCTGGGTTAGTCTTGTCTTAGCTTGCTTACGAAGTATTCTAGGTGTTATGTCCAATTGTTTCGGAGTTATGCAAATTCAGGTAGCATTTCCTCTGTTTATACTCCGATCCCAGGATTATAACAACAACCCAACACCAACAACCATAACCCAAACTCATCCACATACTAATTTGTCAAAAAATATCCATTATAATCAATCATCAATACCCATCATAGATTTATTTCATATTTCCGCCAATTCGACTAAACACGAGCTAAATCTAGTAATACCCATTTATTAATTTATGTAAACTTTTGATAATGGAGGAAGAATCTTACCTTAAATGGGTTGCATACGTGAGACACCACTCGAGTTCGAGGTTCCCGCTCTTATCCAAGATGCTACGACAACGAAAATCAAAAACTACAAAGCAATACGTACTTTTCGAGCCTAAGTTGAAGTTGGAACCCACCAAATTGGGCTAAGGTTGGTGTGGAGGCTTGAAGGAGTGTTGGAGAGATTTCTAGAGACTTGTAGGTGGTGATAGTGGGTGAAAAATGAGTTTGGGGCTATTTACAGGGTTTGTGGGTCAGGTCACCTAATGGGCTTTTAAGTGGGCATCTAGGATTTTCGCGCAGGTTCACGGGCTTCTGGCAGTTCGTTTTAAAACTACCAATAACTCCCTACTCCGATGTCGTATCGATGAACAGTTTGTTGTATTGGAAACTAGACTCGCTGAACTTCAATTTGGATAGTTTATTCACTCCATAACTCCTCATATGCTCGGAGATACTCCTCGCTCAAGTTGGACCAAAAATCAAGTTCGAAATTTGCCCAGTTTTTCCCAAAGCTTTGACAACTTACTTTCTCCAACCTGCTTGACCTCAAAACCTTTAACTATTCTCTTATTACTTGTTAGAAGTCTTTCTTATCCTTATAAGAGTTTCATGGCCTCTCCGGGCTCACGTTCGTTTAGTAACGGTACCAACGATACCAAATTCTTCCAAGGTGTAACACCCGTTCATCATGACTTACATCCCGCGTATGCTCACGACGTTAACCCTCCACAGGTACCTTCTCCAGAAATACTCTAAAAGTACGGAACGTCCTTAGCTCCTGGGAGGGCAAAGTGTAACAGAAGTACCATTAAAAATCAACCTGTTGAGGAGGCCACTTGGGAGACTGAGTCTGATATGCGTAGCCAATATCCTTAGTTGCTCGCTGATTCAGGTACTTCTCCATTCCCTCCCCTTCGTCGCTCGAGGACGAGTGATGTTTTAATTGGTATCTCATGTAATGAACCTTTCGGTCGTTATAGTCTTTTCAGCACTTTTGACCCTTCTCCGAGCTTGTTTAGCTCACATTTGACCTAAGGGGATCGTTGACATGCTTCCCGAGGTGGTTGGATGTGATTTGGGTGACTTTTTAGGGAAAATGGGCTTTAAGTGAAAAAGAATTGACTCAAAGTTGATTTTTGGATAAACGGACCTTTTTTGAAAATTCATCAATTTCGAGAGGTCCAGATGGTCTTTTAGAACTTATTTGTATATTTGGTTCGATTCCCAATTCACTCAGGTGCAGTTCGGCACTTGGGTTGAGAAGTTTATATTGAGGTATCCGGTGTCGACTCAGTCAAAGAGACCTCCGTAGGGAATTTTGAGGACACGAGTGCGTTCGTAGCGTATTTTTATGTATGTCTCCATATTTGGTATATGAGTAGATGGCCTCGGGAGAATTCAGGTTGATAGTGTGAAAAACATGGGATTTCTCGTGTCTGGTGCCAGCTTTGGAGGCAACAGGACCATGGCAACGGTACCACTTTTGCAGTCACTCTGCTGCTGAAGCGGGCTATGTGATTTAGGCAAGACTGCTGTAGCGGTCAAGGGACCGCCGAAGTGGTATAGTGGTCGCGGAAGCAGTTGACGGGCAGTTATTTTCATTAAATGAAGTGTTAAAATCCCTAAGTCCCTCATTCATTTCTATTCTGACAACTGAGTTAATGGGAGAATTTCAAGGTGATTCTGGGGGAAATCTTAATGGTAAGTCCTTCTATCTTCTTTCCAATTCCATGATTTCATTATCACCTCAGGATTCCATTATCATGCTAGTTCACTAAGAGTTCAAGAATTAAAAGAGAGTTCAATGAGTTCTTCTTCTAGGCTTTGTAATCTTGATTTATTGGTTAGGTTAGCTTCTTTAAGCATGAAATTGATGATTAGAATCTTTTATTTCACAATTTCTTCCTAATTAGTAGCTAATTTATAGGAATGCAAGTTAGGGTTTATACCCAAACTTGGGGGTTTTGCCTAGAATCCGAATTTAAGTAATTTGTTGGTTATTCTAGCTTGATACTTATGGGAATTAATCACCTAGAGCTTTAATTTCACGTTGGAACCTTTAGATTCCTAATTTCACCCTTCTAGTTCATAAAACCCATTCCATAGTTTGGGGATCTGGGCCTTGAATAGAAGTAGGGTTTGATTGATGTTCTTCTTGATTCTAATTTCATGATTCGAATATGCTTAGACTTTCATTATATTGAGGATCAAAGGAAAGGAAATACTAAGGTGTGACTATGGATACCTTGTTGTTCGACCTTCCAGGTAGGTTATGGTTTACCCTATGGTGAGACTTCATTTAGCAAAGCATATACTTAGGCGATATTGTCGGAGAATGAATGTAAAAATTCGGGTATGAAGTTGGTTTGGATATTGTCTTAGGTTTTGCCCTGTTGTGTGATTTTAGGGTTAGCCACCCCGTTGTGTTGTGACTTATCTTATTCTATTATTGTTGGCTCGATGCCACGTGGAGATAGTAGATATTGGTGACTATTGATATATCTTGATTATGATATTGAAGCACCTTACTTGTTGTCATTTGAGACGAGGATAGTGATTATATCATGGCTTATTGTGTAGCATTTTATTGATATTGTTGGCGTGCCCATGTATGGTACTTTGGATATTGATTTGATTATTGATACTGAACTCATACATTGCACGCATTCTCATCCTTCATGATATATTGTTGATACATTAATGATATACAAGGAAACATTGTTATGAGTTGGGCTCAGTTGGATGAGAGTGACGTGAGGACCGGTGTTCGATGTTTATCCCGGAAGCGAGGTATGAGTTCAGGTAGCGATTGCCAAGGTTGTTGCCAGAATCGGGACCTTACATGGACTTTACGGGTCCTCCATGGGTTGTGCTGCCGAGATGTGATGTTCTATCGTCGGAGTACATGTGTACGGTGCATATGCATTGCATTCACACTTCATACATTATTGCATTACGCTTCTATTGTGATATTCTTTTGATGTACTCGTGATATATGGATTCAGATTGAATATATTGAGACATGGCATATTTGGGTTTAAATGCTATAACATAGGTGGTGACGTTTACTTGGTTACTGGCTCGTGATTGACTTATACCTCGTTGATTTACCTGTTTATCTTACTTGATTGCCGTGATATATGTTAGCTAATCTTAGTCGGCCTATGAAATCTACCAGTGCTTGTTGTTTGTACTGACCTGCCCTTGCTGCATTCTTTTATGATTGCAGAGTTTCAGGTGGGTTTGACCTCTACTCCTCGTGGTTGATAGTTGTTCCAAGGTTGTTGTTTAGAGTCATACAGGGTGAGCACGAGTACGTTCGTCGCGTTGAAGATTCTTCTTTTATTTATGTCTTACTTGATATTCTGAGACATATTGAAACTATTGATGTTTTATTATTACCTCAAGACTTATAGATTCTAGTTAGCTGCTCTTGTATGACTAGACAAATTCTGGGGTGGTTTTGATGTATCTCCACATTATTTATTTATCATTATGTCATACTTACGTATTTCTATCTCTTTCTCTTATTTACTTATTTATTCATGCTTTTAAAATTGTTGGGATAAGGGTTCGCTCACCGGTGTACAAAGGGTAGGTGCTCGCGCAACTTAAGTGAAATTGGGTCATGACATCCGCAGATTGTATTTATTTATGGCATTACTAGACATTTGGTGATCTTTATATATGTTATATCCTTGAATATTTTTAAAATTGGCTAAGTAATGTGGTACTCAGTTGGATGGTTAGTTAAGTATATGGTTCGCCCACTAGGGGATTTGTGTGGATGCCACTCAAGGCCGTTTGGGTCGTGAAAACTGCAAGATTCGACTTGGGGGTAAGGTTCTAACCTTAATATAATCATTTTCTCATGTTTCCATCCATTAATTAGAGGTTATCAATTGAGGATCCATTTGTGGTTAGAACTTCATGATTTAGGATATTGACTATCTAGACTATAGGTAAGATGAATTTAAGTTTTATTTTCATTTTTTCCCTTGGGGGCTCAAGGTTAGCCTTTTGAGTTCATTTTTGGATTCTGGACTAACGTGTAGCAATATGAGTATTGTTGGATTCGTGTGACCTGAGTACTGATTCGACTATGTTGAATTTGATTTCAAGATAAATTACTGTTTTGACCTTCTGGGTTTGGGACGGGGCTTTGGGTTGACGTTTTGGACCCACATTCCTTATATAGCTTTATGGGTACTGTCAGACTCGTGTTTTTATGTAGATATGGTTATTGAACAGACTGGGCTCGTTCAGAAGCTCAGAGAAAGGGGAAGGTCATGGAGTGACTCTTCAGCTTCGGATTCTAGCAAGTTGAGACTTACTATACCCCTTAAATAGTGTTATGTTTTGGTAATCAACATAAGGGGTGTAACGGAAAATTGGGGGTCCCATACTCGTGAGGTGATGAGCAGTTGTACGGGTATCGGTGTATCTATATAGATAACTAAAACATGAACTGAATGTGAAATGTGATGGAGGCTATGTGTTGGAGAGCCACACTTCTCCTTCGTAGATGCTAGAGTATTAACTATTTCATTTTTGTTCAAATTCTGTTAGTTATATTAATTATGTCGCATTTATAGTTACGATCCAATATACTTGTAAGTTTGTGAATTTCATTTTTCTACTTGAGACATGCAGTTGTAAATTTCGACTTTATGTTGAACGTTTATTTATCTCATATGTATTTTGCAACACATTTCTAATGGTGGTTGTTAGTTATGTCTGCAATAAAAGCTACAAGGTTAGCATAGTTAATTAGTCATAAAGTGTTAGTTATCACTTTGTAGTTTTAGGCCGTGACACTTACAAATTTTAGTTATCTTAATCATGTATCGTTCACCCATAATCATGACTATTAGACAGTCTGGCACGGATAGATTTTTTCAGTTTGATTATTCAGTGACACTGAATTTTACTTGTCTATTCTAATATTCAAATTAAATTCTTATTATGTCGTGGAATCCTTGTTTTAATGGTAATACTTTAATGAGTCGAATGATTCTCCTATACAAGTGTTGTGTATGAACTCATGTGGCTTTATTGCAAAAATCAAATGCTTATTAATTAGATTATTATAATACTTCTAGAATTTTAAAAATCAAAATTGAATGAGCTTAGACGTGATATTCAGTAGATTGAATTTAGTTAGTAGTCTTTTCCTCTTTTTATTGGTTTTTTGGTTTATTTTCGGTAAGAAATATGTTAGATTCAAAACCAGGAAAAGAGAAATAAAACTTGTTCGTGCATAGACATTGAGAAAAGCAAAAATAAATAGCAATCCACACCAGATTTTTTATTTCAACGTGGAATTAAGGAATTATAGATGGTTAGAACTAAAAAAATGTTTTGCTTAACTCATGAACAAACTTTTTATGCATGAGAATTTCATGAAAAATTACGATTGTGGATTTTTATTTCTGCATTCATTAGGTTTAGAAACAATTATCACTGGGCCTACAAGCTGACAATTTTCTTTCCATTTTTTTCCTTTCAAAATGAGAAGTGAGCTTGAAAACTTAATTCTACAAATGTAAATTATTAACAAAGTCCTTTAGAGTGGGTAAAGCCTAAACAAACTCGGTTGCATAAAATGGAAGGGGGGCTTCCTTTTTTCTTATTAACCACAATTATAAACAACCTAGAATAACTGATTCCACTTCCTACTAATAAAATAATAGAGAACATCATCTAGGTAATACTAAGATGACAACATCCTCATATAAAATATCACTTCCCATGAATGCACACCTTGTATGGACAACACTTGAAGTACATGATTAGAATCTAAACATAATTGTGCCCTGGAAAAAAAAAAAAGAATCAGTGGATTACTGTCACGACCCGACCAGGGGCCGCGACGGGTACCCGGGGCTTGCCACCGAGCACCGCTCGTTATATTACTTATCTTACTCATTTAATGCTCTTTTATCAATTTTATACTCAAAGCATGAGAAAATCATCTTTCATTCGAAGACATAAATACTTTTATATGCACAAGCCTTTTGGTCATCAAAATAATATATATATATATATATATATATATATATATATATATATATATATATATATATATACATGGTAGCAATCTCGTGAGACCATACCACCCACAATGTGTATCTACGAGCCTCTACTAGAGTACTAGACATATGGACGGGACAGGACCCCGTCGTGCCCAAAACATACATGTACATAAAAGGTTAACCATAAGCACCTCCGGAACAATGGAGTGCTCTCAAAATAGCTAACAGCTCCTACAAGTCTGGATCAAGAACACCTCCCTGTCTACCTGTGGGCATGAACACAGCGTCCAAAGAAAACGGATGTCAGTACGAACATTGTACTGAGTATGAGAGGCATAAACAATAATATCACATCAATGAAATAAAGGAAGCATCAATAAGGAACATTTGTATCTGACTGTCAAATAGAAAGGAAGTGATGCATGTTGGCTTACTCATAATCATCATCATATCATATATGCATAAATATATAAGTTTCCCGTCCATATCGGATCGGTGTAATGATCATTAGCCTGCGTCCAGGGCTCCCGCGTCCGGGGTATCATCTCATGCCGCCCACTAGTGGTGTCTGCCCATGCCGTCTGGCCATGGTGTATATGCTGCCCGCCTTAGCGGTGACTACCCGGCCAAATAGGCGCGGTGTTATATCATCATCATAATATGCTCATCATAGTGCATGCATAAAGACTCAAGGACAACTATGTTTTATTGGGGTGACGTAAGGTCGTGATCCCCCGATTTCCTTATGGAGCACTCATTAACATCCTGCCTCACTTTGAAGGGAATAGTATATGAGGTGAGTGCAAGCAATAAATGACATCGTTGACGCTTTAGGAACATCATATCATGAACATCTAGAACTTCTATACTTTAACTCATTGTCTTGTGTAGCTATTTAGGAATATAGGCTCATATCTTTCCGGAACTTAAGAGATTCATGGAGAAGAAAGAAAGTCATGCTATAGGATTCATTCCATAGAAAGAAAGGACTAGCCTCACATACCTTTTGTGCTTAACTAATCTATCGTTCGCTTGGTTTCCTTTGGTGCCCACGTTTCTACCTTCAAGAGGAATCGCATTAACATTAGCTACTCGGCTATAAGAACATTTCACTATTTCTAGGGAAAATTGGGTAGCACTTCCTTTGTTTATACTACTTTTCCCACATTCTATATCAACTCCCAACGTTAATAACAACATTTACAATATAGCAACAACAATCATCATTTATCTACACTTACCACAATTCACCATTTCTCTTTGATTTCTCCACAATTATGATTATAACTCGTTATCGCATTTTCTCATATATAATACTTACTCCATGGTCTAAATGTCACTTATAACATATTCACAATCACAGCATACCAACACTCATGATTCATCCCAATCACTACTCAACAATGACACTATTCACACATTCATGACCCAATTTATATGTCTTTCCACAATCCAAGTGTTTCAACTTTTAACCACTCAAACCATATAAAAGGGTCATAAAACTCACCTTAGATGATGGATGAACAACACTCAAGTGGAGCTCCTCTTCTTGCACCAAAACCCTAACTTGCTCCTCTTGAGTTTTCTTGGCTTAGATGAACTTTTAATGAGTTTCATGCACTTGATTTCATGGATTTGGTGTAGTAAATCTTGGTTTTCCCTTAGTTTCTTGTGGATGAATGATGGAGAAGGTTCTACATGGTTCTTGGAGAGAGGAGAGTGGAAGATCAAATGAAATAAAATGAAGGAGGGGTCCTTATATTAATTCATGAAATCAGTCCCGACCAAGATGTACGGTGCGATCGACGGAGCGTCGATCTGATCGTCGAAGTCATTAAATTTCAAGTGAGCAATCTGTTGTTTCCTCTCATTCTACGGTGAGAAGGACGGTTCGTCGAACTGATCGACGGAGCGTCGACCTGTTTGTCGAATGGTCTTCGCTCTAGCTCAATTTTACGGCACGATCGATGAAGCGTTGACTCGTCCGACGGTACAAAGAACGACCGTCGAACCCCCTTTCGCAGAACTGCGGTGAAGTTTCATTTGACGAAGTTTTCTCTCTTTCCTCTAACTTCTTTGGAATCTTAATTAGAATTATTAAGTATCCCTTCTTACTTGTAGGGACATCGTGTTCACCTTAACTTACGTTAGTCCCTTCACCGCTCAGCAACTCAAAGTTCTGAGGTGTAACAATTACTTTACTGCTTTGACGTAAGTACATGGCATGTATTAAATTCTTATAAAGTTTGAATTTACAATTTACAAAATCTTTCCTGGGTAAATATTTAGGCCAAGAATAAATTGTAATATTTCAATTACGATGTGTAAGACTTAGCAACATATCGAAAACTACATGAAAAATATATTTATGTACAAATATTATAAGAAGTTCTCCTAGAACCGATACTAAAAATTCATACATTCCTAACTTTTAAAATAAGTCACCATAAAAACAAATATATTCAGCATTCATTTAAAATCAAGATGAGTTCTAATACCAAATACATTTAAAATCCGGATTAGTTCTAACAATCAATAACAACCTATACCACCAAATAACTAATGACTACTCTAAAGGTCTTCAATCACGACCCTGGCCTGACGAGATTTTTCATCCTCCTTGGCAAGAAAAATCAATCTCTAATTGATTCAATGAATCACCAAGAAATAGGTGAGAGGGGAACCCAAAGTTCTTGGTGCCTCATTGACCAATAAGAGATCATCTTTCGTAAATAATATGATGTATTGTTTTGTGTCAAATTGAGTATTTTCAACCCTATATTTATAGCCCATTTACTGGCTCGGTCATGGGCAAGTAAGTTTATCTCATTTGGTTAATCATTTATGATATTCCTATTTAGTTAATCATTTATGATATTGGATTTTATAAATCTCTTCCAAACATCATTTTGTTAATTCACGTATCTGTGACTAATTTATGCTTTACTTAATTGAGATGCACAAAGCGGATCTCACTATTTATATCATACATCATTAATTTGATTTATATTCCTACAAATCATGCTCTTACCATTTTACGAGAAAAAATAATATATCAAATAAAATCAAGAATTAAACAATATCTACAAAAACAATTGATATATTTTCTAAAAGAGTTTTAATGGTTTTAAATTCTTAAGAACGTACAAAGTTTGATTACGTAACTACTCACTTAGTCATTTTGAGTTTTTACCCTATTTTTTCCAAAATATCCTTCCAATAGTTCCATTAAGGTAATTGTGACTTGCGTGGATGGGTGACATGGTTCTCAAGGAAATCAGGGGGGCTTTGACTTGGTTTTAGTGAAAATGGAGTTTTCTAAGTTAAGGAAATGGAGATTTTTTACCAAAGTCAACATCTGGGTTAAATGCATTGTTTTGGGAGTTTAGTCGATTTCATTAGGTCCGGAATATGATTTTTGACTTAGATGGCCCTTTGGTTCGGGTCCCGAGGCATTCGGGTGTGATTCGGGTATTTAATTGGAAAATTAGGATTTTGATGATTTGGAGTTGACATTGGTTAACCCTTTGTCAGGACGACCTCTTTTAGGAATTCCGAGTGCGCAGCGAGTTAGTAGTGTGTTTTATGATAGAAATGTATTTTTGGTTTGTGTCTAGGGGGATTCCGAAGGAGTTTTGGGAATTGGTGAAAACCAGAAAAAATATGGTGTCATCGCAAAAGTGATTGTTAGTTCGCGTTTGCGAGGACCGCATTTGTGGGTTACTGTTCGCATTTGCGAGGATAGCATTTGCATAGTCTTTTTCACATTTGTGAAGGTTGGTCAGGATTGGGTTTTCTGCATTTGTGATGGGTGGTTAGCAAATGCGGAGCTCGCTTTTGCGAGCCAGGGATCTTTGCAATTGTGACCCCTGGCAATATTAAATATCCAAATTTCGTGAGAACACTTCATTCTTCCATAATTTGAGTTCTAATCGGATTGGACAAAATTCAAAGGCATACTTCATGATTCGACTTGGGGGTAAGGATCTAACCTTAATCTAATCATTTTCTCATGCTTCAATCCATTAATTAGAGGTTATGAATTGAGGATCCAATTGTGGTTAGAACTTCATGAACTAGGATATTGACTATCTAGACTACGGGAAAGATGAATTTAAGATTTAATTCCATTTTTTTCCCTTTGGACTCAAGGTTACCTTTTTGAGTTCATTTTTGGGTTCCGGACTAAAGTGTAGCAATATGAGTATTTTTGGATTCGTGTGACCTTGTAGAGTACTGATTTGATTATGTTGAACTCGATTATACAATAAATTGTCGTTTTGGCCTTCTGTGTTTAGGATGGGGCTTTGGGGTGACTTTTTAGACCCAAATTCCTTATATGGCTTTATGTGAACCATTAGACTCGTGTTCTTATGTAGATAATGTTATTGAACAGATTGGGCTCGTTCAGAGGCTCAGAGAAAGGGGAAGGTCGTGGAGTGACTCTTCGACTTCAGATTCTAGCAAGTTGAGACTTACTGGACCCCTTAAGTAGTGTTATGTGTTGGTTAATCTAGATAAGGGGCTGTCACAACCCAATTTCACTATGTCGTGCGACCTACCTTTCCCACCTCGGTAGGCAAACCCTTAACTCCACATTCACAGTTAATATAAAATAGCGGAAGAAGTAAAAATTGTGAACGCCTCACAAACATAATATAAAAAAGCGAAAACAATAAATACACCCCAGTATTTGCTCGGTCATACAAGAGCATCTAACTAAATACTACAAGTCTAAATAATAAGTATACATCAATAGTCTCAAAAATATTTCTTAGAACGGAAATAAAGACATAGTAGATAGAGGAGTTTTCGGGCAGCGAACGTCCACATGCTCACCCTGTAAGATCGAATCAGCAAATCCTCGAAACAGTCAACCACGAGGAGTAGAGGTCGATCCCTCCTAATGCTCTGCATTCATAAAAGAATGCAATAGCAGGTCAGTACAAACAACAAGTACTGGTAGGCATCATAGGCCCACTAAGTTTAGCTAACACATATCAAGGCAATAAAGTAAGATAACGGGTAAATCAACAAGGTATCAGTTAAACACAAGCCAGAATCCAAGTACACGTTATCGCCAAAGTTTAGCATCTAAACCCAAATGTGCCAAGTCTCAAATACACATCCGGATCCGTATATCACAAGAATATCACAATAGAATCCATAGTGTGATGCAATGCATATGCTATGTACATAGGTACTCCGATGATGGAACATTACATCTCGGTAGTACAAACCCAGGGGGACCCGCGAAGTCCATGTACCGAAACTTTAAGATTACGACAAAGACCTCGGCAATCGCTACCGTGCATATGCACTGATACACATCTACTCTGATGATGGAACATCACATCTCGACAGCACAACCTATGGGGAACCCGCGAAGTCCATGTACCTCACGGTTCTGGCAACAACCTCAACAATCGCTACGCACATCCTCGATTCCGGGACAACCATTGAACATTGGTCCTCACATCACTCTCATCCAATTGACCCCTGCTCATAATAGTGTTTCCTCAACTATCATCAACGTATCAACAGCATATCATGAAGGATGAGAATGCGTGCAATGTATGGGTTCAATGTCAATAATCAAATCAATCTCAAACAGTACCACACATAGGCACACCAACAATATCAATAAAAAGGCTATACAATAAGCCACAACGAGATCACAACTCTCCACAGTACCTCACAGGGAACATAAGTATTATCAATTATAAGGCTACACAATAAGCCACAATAGAATCATAATCCTCGTATCAAACGACAACACGTAAGAGACTACAAAATCATAATCAGGATATATCAATAGTCTCTAATATCTAGTATCTCCACGTGGCATCAAACCAACAACAATAGAACAAGATAAGTCACAACACAACGGGGTGTTTAACCCCAATCACACAACAGGGCCCAACCTAAGACAATATCCAACCCAGCTGCATACCTAAAGGTTTACATGCTTTCTCCGACAATATCGTCCAAATATATGCTTCGCTAAATGAAGTCTCACCATAGGATAAACCATAACATACCTGGAAGGCCGAACAGCAAAGTCTCTAATAATCAAACCTTGGTTTCCCCTTTCTTTTAAGCCTCGAGATAATGAAAGTCTAAACATATCCGAATCAAATAATTAGAATCAAGAAGATCATCAATTAAACCCTAATTCTATTCATGACCCAAATTCCCAATCTATGGAATAGGGTTTATGAACTAGAAAGGTGAAATTAGGAATCTAAAGATCTCAACGAGAAATTAAATCTCTAGGTGATCAATTCCCATCAATATCAAGCTAGAAGAACCAACAATTTGCTCAAATTGGGATTCTAGGCAAAAACCCCCAAATTTGGGTATAAACCCTAACCTTAAATTCACAAATTGGAAATGGAAGACTCAAGTTACAATAGCTAATACCCATCAATATCAGGCCAACCCATGCTAAATCCACCAAATAAACAAGGTTTTATCATCATAAGATCATTAAGAAAACCCACAAAAACCCTTTTGTTCTTACCGTTAAAGAGAAATTTAGGCATGGATTATTGATTAGGAAAAGCTAATAAATGATTTAGAGACAAGATTGATACCATAGAGAAGAATTCAGTGGTAACCCTTTAGAATCGTCTCCTTAAGCCTCAAGAATGAAATATGGGAAAATGACTTAATGTCTAAGGGTTTAACACATTAAAAGGCCTCTGACTCAGCAATTACCGCTTCTGCGGCGTGGCGGTCCCGCTATGATGGTAACTCAGACCGTCACAGCAGTCCCTCAACAAATCACATTGCCGCTACAGCGTCCCTTCTGCCGCAACAGTGGCACCGCTATTGTGGTTCTGGTGCCGTCATAGCGGGCACCAGACACCAGGTTACATATTCAAATTTCATACCTCGCACCCGAAATTCGATTATCGCCCGGTAAGACCTGCTCACATTCCATATACGCTACCCCTCATAAAAAAGGGAATTGGAAAAGAAAAGGGGGAGCTATTGTGAAGCCTAGAAAGGCGGAAGCGGAAAATCTCTTATACCGAGTTCCCAAACCTGGAGCTGACATTTAAATCGAAAATCAACATCGGGTCCCGGCTATCCGAAAAACGCAGACTGAAGCGGAAGTTCACAAAATGCAAGACAACAAGGGGGTCGTTAGACCACTGCTTGCGCGAAGGAAGAATCTAATCAATCAGAATTGAGACAAGGAGGAGAGGCGAAAGAGAGATTTTCGAGCCTGCAAGCAGCAAGTTGGGCAGGAGTCGTCAAATCTTGCCCAGGCAAAGGAGAAATCGACACTCGCTCGCAAGTTTTAAGAATTGGTAAGCGCAAGGACGCGCTACGAATGCGCTCGTGATCTCAGAATCTCCATCGGGGGCTCCGTTGACCGAGTCAACCCCCGAAATCTCCAAACTAGTAATCCAAACCAAGTCCCAAAATGCACCCGAGTGCATTGAAAACCGAACCAAATGTGCACACAAGTTCTAACAGGACATCAGGACCTCTCGAAATTGACAGATTCCCAAAAAAGGTCTGTTTAACAAAAGTCAACTTTGAGCAACCATTTTTTGCTTTTAAGCAAAATTTCCCAAAACTTACCCAAATCAACTTCGATGACCTCGAGAAGCGTGTCAACAATCCCCGCGGGTCAAATATGAGCTGATAAAGCTTGGAAAAGGATCAAAAGGATCGGAAACACAGTAACGGTTTGGTCGTTACAGGGGCGTAACGGGAAATAGAGGGTCCTGTACTCGTACGGTGACGAGCAGTTGTGCTGGTACCGGTGTATCTATATAGATAACTAAAACATGAACTAAATATGAAATGTGATAGAGGTTATGTGTTTAGCCTTCGGGCCATGAGGAATGGTGGATAAATTCATTTTGGTTAGTATTATTGTTGTTTATTTTTGGCTAGGAGGTCCCTATTTGTTTTATATTTGCGAATAATGACTTGATTTGCATTCATCACTCCTATTCTCATCCAAACAATGAAAAGGAAATATATACTTGATGTTGTGCATTTGCACGGTGTACAAATATCCATTTATACTTATGATATTATTGGCATTTGATGAGATGCAAGGCTGCGAGCCGAGAGGCCGGATATTGGATATGGTACATAGACGAGGTGATGATGTTTTTTTAGCCTAAGGGCTAGAACCCAATGTGATCTGAAGGATTTGGTATACTAGGGTGGGTATATGGACCTCATGAGTCCCCCATGGGTCACGTGAAACCTACTGCAGGAGCATGTGTATATCGGGGCATATGGCTATTGCATTGCATATCACTCGGTGGCATTGCATGCATTCCTTTACACCTTATATTGATTATGCTTGTTCACTTGGTTTTAGGCCATATGCATGCTAAGGAATATAAATATGGGATCTTTATGTGTATACTTGACATAATCGATATACAGATGATTTTTTTTTCACATGAACTTATCTTAAACAAATGTAAGGTTTGAGTAAACGTTCATTTCCCATAGTCACTCTACCCGTGCTGCACCTTTTGTGTGCATATTTGGTTTCTAGAACTAGTGTTGCTCTAGGTTTCACCGCCCATTGAGGAGGTTGCTTAAGGGATTTGGGGTTAGCTGTTGGTTGATCCGTGGCACCAGATTCTTCTTCCTTACTTATTTTTGTCTGTTCTTATTTCAGACAGTGTAGTTGGCTGCCATTATAGACTTGTACTAGCTATCCTAGTTGTTCTTGTACTTGTGACACCAGGTTTTGGTTGGTTGTACCTATTTCACATGTTTATGATTATGAGACTTTGATTATGACTTTTAAATGGCTTTATTTATTTCTTTTCTTATAATATACTTTTAAAATTGGCTTAATCAGTCGTGAATGATTCACCTACCAGGTGGAGGAAGGTTCCTTCACGGCTCTAGAATTTAGGTCATGACATTGTTAATCTATCACGATGACGATTCAGTAGCTAGCACTACCTTCAGAGTTAGTGAACCACACTTCTCGTTCGTAAACGCTAGAGAGTTAACTATTTCATTTTTGTTTCAAATTCTGTCAATTATATTTATTATGTTGCATCTATTGTTATGATCCAACATACTCATAAGTGGGTAAATTTTATTTTTCAACTTGAGACGTGCAGTTGTAAATGTTGACTTTATGTTGAAAGTTTATTTATCTCATATGTATTTTGCAACACATTCTAATAGTGGTTGTTAGTAATGACAGCAATAAAAGATACCATGTTAGCCTAGTTAATCAGTCATAGAGTGTTAGTTATCGCTTTGTAGTTTTAGGCCGTGTCACTTACAAATTTTAGTTATCTTAATCCTGTATCGTTCACCCATAATCATGAATATTAGACGATCAGGCGTGGATAGATTTTTTCAGTTTGATTATTCATAGACACTGAATTTTACTTGTCTATTCTAAATATTCGAATTAAATTCTTATTATGTCGTGGAATCCTTCTTTTAATAGTTATACTTTAATGAGTCGAATTATTCTCCTATACAAGTGTTGTATATGAACTCATTTGGCTTTATTGCAAAAATCACATGCTTATTAATTAGATTATTATAATACTTCTAGAATTTTAAAAATCAAAATTGAATGAGCTTAAACGTGATATTCAGCAGATTGAATTTAGTTAGTAGTCTTTTCCTCTTTTTATTGGTTTTTTGGTTTATTTTTGGTAAGAAATATGTTAGATTCAAAACCAGGAAAAAAGAAATAAAAATTATTCGTGCATAGAGATTGAGAAAGGCAAAAATAGATAGCAATCCACACCAGATTTTTTATTTCAATGTCGAATTAATGAATTACAAATGGTTAGAACTAAAAAATATCTTTTGCTTAACTCGTGAACAGAGTTTTTAATACATGAGATTTTCATTAAAAATTACGATTGTGGATTTTTATTTCTGCATTCATTAGGTTTAGAAACATTATCACTGGGCCTAAAAGCTAACAATTTTGTTTCCATTTTTTTCCTTTCAAAATGTGAAGTAAGCTTGAAAACTTAATTATACAAAAGTAAATTATTAACCAAGTCCTTTAGAGCGGGTAAATCCCAAACAAACTTGATTGCACAAAATGGACGGGGCGCTTCATTTTTTCTTATTAACCAAAATTATAAAATATAACTTCCCATGAATGCAAACCTTGTATGGACAGCACTTGAAATACATGATTAGAATCTGAATTGAATTTTGGCCTGAAAAAAAAAAAGAATCAGTGGATCATTTTACTGCTTTGACGTAAGTATATGCCATGTATTAAATTCTTATAAAGTTTGAATTTATGGTTTACGAAATCTTTCCTGAGTAAATGTTTAGGCCAAGAATCAATTGTAATATTCCAATTACGATGTGTGAGAGTTAACAACATATCAAAAACTACAAGAAAAGAATATTATGTTATAAATATTATCAGAAGTTCTCCTAGAACCGATACTAAAAATTCATACATTCCTAACTTTTCAAATAAGTCACCATAAAAACAAATTAATTCAACATTCATTTAAAATCAAGATGAGTTCTAATACCAAATACATTTAAAATCAGGATTAGTTCTAACAATCAATAACAACCTATACCACTAAACAACTGATGACTACTCTAAAGGTCTTCAATCACGACCTGCCCTGATGAGCTTTTTTATCCTCCTTGGCAAGAAAAATCAATCTCTAATTCATTCAATGAATCACCAAGAAGTAGGTGAGAGGGTAACCCAAAGTTCTTGGTGCCTCATTGACAAATAAGAGATCATTCTTTCGTAAATAATATGATGTATTGTTTTATGTCAAATTCAGTATTTTCCACCCTATATTTATAGCCCATTTCCTAGCTCGGTCATGGGCAAGTAAGTTTAGCCCATTTGGTTAATCATTTATGATATTCTCATTTAGTTAATCATTTATGATATTGGTTTTTATAAATCTCTTCCAAACATCATTTTGTTAATTCAAGTATTTGTGATTAATCTGTGCTTTGCTTAATTGAGATGCACCAAGCGGATCTCACTATTGTATATCATACATCAGTAATTTTATTTATATTCCTACAAATCATGCTATTACCATTTTACGAGAAAAAATAAAATATCAAATAAAAACAATAATTAAACAATAACTACAAAAACAATTGATATATTTTCTAATTTAGTTTTGATGGTTTTAAATTTGTAAGATACTACAAAGTTTGATTATGTAACTACTCTCTTAGTCGTTTTGAGTTTTTTACCCTATTTTTTCCAAAATATACTTCCTGTAGTTTCATTAAGGTATTTGTGACTTGCAGGGATGGTTGACATGGTTCTCGAGGAAATCGGGCGGGTTTTGACGTGGTTTTAGTTAAAGTGGACTTTTCTAAGTTAAGGAAATGGGGATTTTTGACCAAAGTCAACATCAGGGGTAAATGCATCATTTTGGGAGTTTAGTCAATTCCATTAGGTCCGGAATATGACATTTGCCTTAGACAAGCCTTTGGTACGGGTCCCGAGGCGTTCAAGTGTGATTTGGGTATTTGGTTGGAAATTTAGGATTTTGATGATTTGGAGTTGTCACGACCCAAATTACGGTTCGTGCGGGCACCTACCTTATTTTCACCTGATAGGCGAACCCTTACCAACCAACCCCTTTCGTAAAGTTGTTTTGGAAATAAATGCAAAAAAGAAAAATAAATAAAATAAACATTACGAAGACATTCTTTAATAGATTAGAACCATTCAACTTTCCCAAGGATCTAGTCTAGACTGATACAAGAGCTTCTAATTTACTGAGAGTTAACACAATTAAAAAGACACAGCTTCCGCCTTTGGAATGTGATATACAGAAGCAGTAGGAAGATGTCTGCCACTGCAACTAAGAAAACCTTCAAGCAACAATCTGAAAACACATCTACACCCCAAAGGATGTAACAAGAGTAGTATCAGTACACCACACGTATTGGTAAGCATCAAAGGTCGACTAAGATTAGTTCACACAACACGATATAAAATCAAACAAAATAGATAGATGGGTATCGTCATAACACCTTTTTACCTCCTGCCCATACTTAAACAGTTCTGATATAAACCTACTCTTATCCCATTACCTTATCAACACAACACTAGGAAATAAAGACCAACAGATAACAACAATTACATTTAAGACTGACTTCTGGACCAATTAGACCCCGGCAGTTATAACGGACAAACCCCAAACTTTCTATCAACCGACACTTCGTAGGATGACTAATCCTTACCTTTTTTCCCTTACTTTAACATACTCGGAATTTAACGATTAGACTCAATTAAATACGTAATCCATAATAGACACCAGACTCAAACCACTTATCAAGTATCAAGTAAGAACAAGTAAGCAATGCAATCAATGATAGCAAATCAACGTACTTCCAACACTTAGCCACGCTAATAGGGTCAACTCAACCAACCTTCCTTTATTTATCAACGGATTATGAGGTTACTAGTTAACATCTCATCTCTACAAACATGAGGAAATAAATGGAACTTACCAGAATAAATCATGACTATATGTCATCCACTCGTATTAGCTCTACCACCGCCACAAAATAGGAACACACAAGTACAATGCAATCAATGTTAGTATCATATCCGTACACACATCCAAAATAGTAATGTTTGCCCAAATAGCCATGACCAGCAGGGGACCGATGGTGTTCATGTACCACTCGCTCCGAAACTGACCTCGGATCATGAGCCCATAACCAGGCCACATCCTCACCCCCGTCAAATGAGCCTTTTCATAATTATATTATCTTCCTCATCACGATGCATTTTCGTTCCACAATTAATTAAGGAATGTGAACAATCAATAAATCAATATCAGGAAACATAAGTCACCAAGTCACACATCATATCAGGACTCAATAATTCAACCTCCTAACAATGTGAATATTCCACGAGGATACATAAACTAATAATACACGTCATCACACAACGGCCATGCCAAGCCTCAGACTTGACTCGTCAATAACGTAAATAAGGAATCACTCTGAAACAATAAGAAAGTAAATACTGACTATTCTCGCATGTGCAGTACATAGAATAACGAAAACATGAATACTCAGTGAGGACACCTACAATTTAGTAAAAGGTCTCCCCCACCCATGGTACAACAAGACTCTATTACGGCCAACTTGGTAATTGCACATGCCCAACCCTCTAACTAGATCAATAACAACCCATATTCACTACCTTCCTTCCCTTTTTGGCCTAACAACTATGCATATTGGTTCACTTATTCACTTAATGGCACGATGCCCACAAAAATTAGCATTTAACTTAACCTAAACAATATTCAACCGAACTCTGTGTTCGAAGACCTAATCATGCTTTCTCCCGTCAATTCTATAGCATATATATGATTTACTAATCAAAGTCTAGCTCAAGTAAATCATAACCTACCTCGTTGCCGAGAAGCTTTCACGAACGTTGATGGAATATCCACCATCCCGTCTTTGAGCTGGAAGCTGTGATAGAGAAATCTTTAAAGAAGATAACACGAAGGATGTTTGAAAGGCTACTTTTACCTAGTCATCAAGTGTTTTAATCAGGGAATACCCTAATAACGGCTTAGAAAAGGGGATTTTTGGACAAATAGGGATTAAATCCTGTCACGACCCAATTTGGGATCGCGCGGGCACCTACCTTTCCACCTCGGTAAGTGAACCCTCTATCGAATAGCACATCAATTAAACAACAAATCATTTAAAGACAATTTGAATATTCCAAAAGCTAAGTACAATTAACAGTGGAAATCAATTGCTTAATAAACTCTAATATGGAAAATATTTACAACTGTTAAATAGATAAGGACTCCTTCCAAGTTCCCACGACCTGGTCTAGACTAGTACATGAGCAACTAATGACTGCAGATTACCACTACATTCTAAGACTCGATAGGAGGAGGCCTTCCAGATAGGCATCACGCATTCCCGCTTCATATCCCAATCAACTACCTGAAACAATGTACACCCCAAAAAGGGTGTAGCAAGTGCAATATCAGTACAAAACACACGTACTAAGTAAGTATCATAGGCCGACAATGGTTAGTAATACATATCAGTAAAAGAATTCACAGATAAATATGATAACAACCTAATCAAGTCATATGTCTATCTACCACACACTGTATATCAACACCCTTAAGCATTGATTTCACTCTAATAATTCACCAGTCAAGCTCACAACGATCTCGGAGCTCATATGTCATTAAATCAGTCGTTTCAGTCTAGTACTCAACTCATCATTAAGACACCCATTATCCTACATCTGATAGAGACCAAACATATAACTAATCTTAGGGACGGTCTATAGGATACCTCAACAAATTCAATCAATAAATCCAGATCCAAGTACACGTCATTGCCTAAGTAAAGCATCTAATCCCAAATGTGCCAAGTCTGAATAAATCAATTTGAATCCAATCATCACAAGTAAAGGCCAAATCATCTCAAACAAGACATAATGTAATGCAATGCAAGATGTATCAATGCAATGCAATGCAAGATGTATGAATGCAACGCCATGCAAATGAGGTGTACACATGTACTCCGGATGGAAATATCAACGTCTCGGTAGCACAACCCAGTGTGACTCGAGAAGTCTAAGTGCCACCCGTCCCGGATCTTTTACCCAAAAGACAAACGGGACCTTAGCTAATTGCTCACGAGAGAGGTCTCACCGGCACCGCTCTGGGGGACCCGCAGAGTCCATGCACTAACAACGATTCCGAAATAACATGGGAATCGGCCATGCAACAACGATGCCGGAACGGATCATCGGATATCAGCCATCTCACAATCACTCAAATAAAAGAGTTTATCAAATATCAGTTTCACTTATTCAACGATACCGGATCATCACCGGGTATCGGCCATACATCATGAATGAATGAGAATGTGTGCAATACGTGTATCAACATCAAGCTCAATATCACAAGTACCAACAATGGGGTACTCCAACAACGTATTATATCACAATACCAACAGTGGGTATGCCAACAATGTACATCGAACATCGGCCTTCTCACAATCACTCAAGTAAAAGAGTTTTATCAAATATCAGTTTCATACAATTACGATTCCGGAATTGATCATCAGACATCGACCTTCTCACAATCACTCAAGTAAAAGAGTTTATCAAATATCAGTTTCACTCAATCAACGATACCGGATCATCACCGGGAATCGGCCATGCATCATGAACGAATAAGAATGCATGCAATGTGCGTATCAACATCAAGCTCAATACCACAAGTACCAACAATGGGGTATGCCAACAACATATCATATCACAATACCAATAGTGGGTATGCCAACAATATATATGAACCACAAATACCATAGTGGGTATGCCAATAGTATATCCGAACCAAGACGGATGATGAGATCTAATCTCTATCAACAACTCATGGCATCAAGCCACCACAATAGAACTATCAAGCACAACACAATGGGGTGGCTAGTCCCAACACACAACAAGTCAATCAATCCATATACATTATTACCACTTCCTTTAATTAGCCTATTAGCTTAGAACAAGTAATCTCACCCTACACTCACAATCATTCGTCACAACTCATTTTAGAACTCAATCACAATTGTTGGTGTATTTTATTCTCCCATTTATCAACGAGGTTCACTATTAATGGCATAACACAATAATCACATATTACAGGGATTTCTCATCATTAGACACAACAATAGGTTTCACCCGCTACTTCCAAGTCACATATATCCACCGATATTAAAGAAAACCACATCAAACAACCTAAGGAATCTACAGGCCACAAGCCCGAACAAACAAATCACACAACAATACCATCCAAAAATTCCATCCCAAATCTTCAATTCCTATACATGCATTCTCCGTCCCTTCTAATACACGAATATATAAAACTAATCGGAGTCTACCAAAAGGAAAGCCATAACCTACCTAGCAGTCGAACAGGTGTCACGAACCCACACGTTGCCTTATCTTTCGAAGCATCTCCAAATAATCAAACTCTATTACATATGAATTCTATGTAAGCAACCATGAATAATGATACCCATATTGGCTACGTTCTATTCGGGTCAAATTCCAACCTTTAATTTAGGAAAAACGGGTCTTAAGGGCAAAACGGGAATTTTATGACTAAAATACCAAATTCAATACGAGAAGGTCAAAACCCATTAATTTAATCATAGGAGTACTCAATTAATTCTCAAAATCATCATTTATATGAAAACCCCCAAATCTGGGTCTAATAACCCTAACTTTAATTCAAGAATTTTAACCTTAAAATGGAAGATTAATGATTAACAAGCCTAGATATGACATTATCTAGCATGAACAACAACGATTTTATCATTAAACATAGTATAAGAATCAATTTCATTTTTAACCCTTCTTCACATGAAACCCAAATGATTCTAGTCATTATAAGGTTGAAATCATGTTTAGAAGATCATAGGTTAGGTTAGGTTGAAATCATAAGGATAGATATAAGGTTAAGACACTTACCCTAGGAAGAAAATGGCTCTCTAGACCTTCAAGTCGCCTCCAAGAGTGCTTACAATGAGTTTAGAAGTTATAGGAAGTGTCTAAGGGTTTTAGAAGGTTTTTAAATGAAACACTGGCCCGTCGGCCGCTATGGCGGTCAACAGGACGCCATGGCGCCACCCCTATGGCAGTCATCCTACCGCTATGGCAGTCTACCGCTATGGCGGTCACCCTACCGCTATGGTGGTCATCAGACACCAGAATATTCTGGTGTCTTCCAAACTTGAAATTGACACACGTACAATCCCGGAACCTCCCGAACACAAACCAAATATGCAGATGTACATAAAATGCGCTACAAACGAACTTGTGGCCTCGAAATTTCCAGCGGAGGCTTCATTGACCAAGTCAACTCCCAATGGCCTAAATATTAATTTTCCAACCCAAGTCCCAAAACGCAACTGAGTGCATTAGGAACTGAACTAAACCCACCAATCAATCACAAATGGTCATTCGAACCTCTCAAAATTGATGGATTTTCAGAAAAAAGTCAACTCCCGATCAAACAGTTTTCGCTTAAAGCTATATTTTTCTAGAGAACATTCTAAAGCCCAAAATGATGCCTAGGAAGTTATGTCAACTATCTCATCGGGTCTAAATAGTTCTAACGGGACTCAGGAATGGGTCAACGAGGGCAAAACGAAATAATCACATTAACGACAAAACAGTTCGTTACAAATCCCAAAATAAAGTCATTGCACGCGGGTTCTGGTTCGTATCTACCACTGCAGTGGACTGCTTATCTGGTACAGTGGGCAAGCTATAGCAGTCGCCCATCCGCTACAGCTAAGTCATCTGCCCTGGGCCAATAACTCTTTAACTCCCATCTAATTCAACTGCGAGTAAATATTACACTTAAAACTCCCCCGCGGACCAACCTCTAAACGATACACCTGGTTTTCGTACGCGGGGCGGAAGGTCCAATAAACACCAAACGGGTCGTTATAGGAGTTGACCTTGGTCAACCCCGGGTCAAGACTACCTCTTTTTGGAATTTTAAGTGCACAGCAATTTAGTAGTATGTTTTATGATAGAAATGTATATTTGGTTTGTGTCTAGGGGGATTTCGAAGAGTTTCGGGTGTTGGATCGGGAATTGGTGAAAACCGAAAAAAATCTGGTGTCATCGAAAAAGTGATGGTTTGCTCACGTTTGCGAGGACAGCATTTGTGGGGTACTGTTTGCATTTGTGAGGACAGCATTTGTGTGGTCTTGTTCGCATTTGCAAAGGTTGGTCAGGATTGGGTTTTTTGCATTTGTGATAGGTGCTTTGCAAATGCGGAGCTCGCTTTTGTGAGCCAGCGGTCTTTGCAATTGTGACCCCTGGGAATATTCAATATCCAAATTTCGTGAGAACATTTCATTCTTCCATATTTTGAGTTCTAGACATCAGATTTGAGAGATTTCAATGGCATACTTCAAGATTCAACCTGGGGGTAAGGATCTAACCCTAATCTAATCATTTTCTCATGTTTCCATCCATTAATTAGAGGTTATGAATTGAGGATCCATTGTGGTTAGAACTTTATGATTTAGGATATTGACTATCTAGACTATGGGAAAGATGAATGTAAGTTTTAATTCCATTTTTTGCCCTTGCGGGCTCAGGTTACCTTTTTTAGTTCATTTTTGGTTTCGGACTAAAGTGTAGCAATATGAGTATTATTGGATTCGTGTGACCTCATAGAGTACTGATTTGACTATGTTCGACTCAATTTCACGATAAATTACCGTTTTGAGCTTTTGGATTTGGAATGAGGCTTTGGGTTGACTTTTTGGACCCGAATTCCTTATATGGCTTTATGGGTACCGTTAGACTCGTTTTCTTATGTAGATATGGTTATTGAACATATTGGGCTAGTTTAGAAGCTCAGGGAAAGGGGAAGGTCGTGGAGTGACTCTTCAGCTTCAGATTCTAGCAAATTGAGACTTACTTGACCACTTAAATAGTGTTATGAGTTGATTAATCTACATAAGGTGCGTAACAGGAATTTAGAGGTCCCATACTCATGAGGTGACGAGCAGTTGTGCAGGTACCGTTGTATATATATAGATAAATAAAACATTAACTAAATCTGAAATGTGATAGAAGTTATGTGTTTGGCCTTCGGGCCATGAGGAATGGTGGATAAATCCATTTTGGTTGGTATTATTGCTATTTATTTTGGCTAGGAGGCCACTATCGGTTGAATATTTGCGAATAAAGACTTGATTTGCACTCATCACTCCACATCTCATCCTAACTATGAAAATGAAATATATACTTGATATTGACTTGATATTTTGCATTTGCACGGTGCACACATATCCATTTATACTTATGATATTATTGGCATTTGATGAGATACAAGGCTGGGGTCCGAGAGGCCGGATGTTGGATATGGTACATGGACGGAGTGATGATAATTTTATAGCCTAAGGGTTGGCACCCAATGTGATCTGAAGAATCTAGTATTCTGGGGTGGGTATATGGACCTTATGAGTTCCCCATGGGTCACATGAAACCTACTGCAGGATTGTATGCATACCGAGGCATATGGCTATTGCATTGCATATCACTTATTGCCATTGCCTGCATTCCTTTATACCTTATATTAATTATGCTTGTTGACTTGATTTCATGCCATATGTGTGCTAAGGAATATAAACATGGGATCTTAATGTGTATACTTGACATAGTCGATATACAAATGAAATTTCTTTCACTTGAACTTGTCTTAAAGTAATGTAAGGGTTGAGTAAACGTTCATTTCCCATACTCACTCTACCCGTGCTGCACCTTTTGTGTGCTTTTTGGTTTCTCACACTGGTGTTGCTCTAGGTTTCACCACCCCTTGAGGAGGTTGCTTGAGGGATTCGGGGTTAGCCGTTGGTTGATCTGTGGCACCAGATTCTTCTTCCTTACTTATTTTTGTCTATTCGTATTACAGAAAATGTAGTTGGCTACCATTCCAGATTTGTACTAGCTATCCAAGTAGTTCTTGTACTTGTGACACCTGTTTTTGGTTGGTTGTACCTATTTCACATGTTTATGATTATGAGACTTTGATTATGACTTTTAAATGGCTTTATTTATTTCTTTTCGTATAATATACTTTTAAAATTGGCTTATTCAGTTGTGAATCATTCACCAACCGGGTGGAGGTAGGCGCCTTCACGGCTTTGGAATTTGGGTCATGACATTGTTAATGTATCTGTAACGACCCGTTTGGTCGTTAAAGCCTTTTCGGTGCTTTTGAACCTTTTCTGAGCTTATTTAGCTCATATTTGACTCAAGGTGACCATTGACACTCTTCCCAAGGTCTTTGGATCTGATTTGGGTGACTTTGTAGGAAATTTGGGCTTTAAGCGGAAATAAAAGTTGACTCAAAGTTGACTTTAGGGCAAACAGACCTTTTTCGGAAATTCGTCAATCTCGAGAGGTCCGGATGATCTTTTAGAACTCATGCGTATATTTGGTTTGGTTCCCAATACACTCGGGTGCATTTTGAGACTTGGGTGGGAAAGTTAGTTTTGAGGTATCGGGGTTGACTCGGTCAACGAGACCTCTGTTGGGAATTCTAAGGCCACGAGTGCGTTCGTAGCATGTTTTTATGTAGGTCTACATACATGGTTTGTAAGCAGCTGGTCTCGAGTGATAGTCGGGATTTTGGGTTAAATTAGTGAAACTTGAGAGTTTCTGGTGTCGGGTGCCCGCTATGGCGGCACCAGGACCGTAGAAGCGGTACCGCTATAGCAGTTACCCTGCCGCTATAGCGGCTTGTGCATTTAGGCAAGACCATGGAAGCTGGACCACTAAAGCTCTGGAGTAGGCGCGGAAGAGGGTGACGGGTAGTTAGATTCATTAAATGTGCATTAAAAGCACTTCTTTCACCTTCCTTTCCATTCCATGTTACATTATTCACCTTAGGAATCCATTAAACATGCTAGTTTCGTTAAGGAATGGTGGATTGAAAAAGGGCTTTGTGGGTTCTTCATTCTAGGCTATTAAATTAGTAGTTAATCTATGAAATTGGAAGTTAGGGTTGATACCCAAATTTGGGGGTTTTGCCTAGAATCCGAATTTAAGTGATTTATTAGTTCTTCTAGCTTATAATTGATGGGAATCAATCACCTAGAACATTAATTTCACGTTGAGACCTATAGAGTCCTGATTTCATCTTTCTAGTTCATAAACCCCATTCCATAGATTCGGATTTGGTTCATGAATAGAAGTAAGGTTTGAATGATGTTTCTTCTTGATTCTAATTTCATAATTCAGATATGATTATATTTCCATTATCACGAGGCTCAAAGGAAGGGAAAGACTAAGGTTTGACAATTGGAGACTTTCCTATTCAGCTTTCCAGGTAGGTTACGGTTTACCTTATGGCGAGACTTCGATTAGCAAAGCGTATGTTTAGATGATATAGTCTGAGAATGCATATAAACCTTCGAGTATGAAGTTGGGTTGGATATTGTCTTAGGTTGGGCCTTATTGTATGATTTGGGGGCTAGCCACCCCGTTGCGTTGTTGACTTATCTTGTTCAATTTACTTATTGTCTCATTGTCACGTTGAGACATTGGATATTGGAAATTAGTGATATATCATGACTATGATATTGCAGTACTTTACTTGATTTAATATTGTGATGAGAATTGTGATTCCATTGTGGCTTATTGTGTGACCTTATTATTGATATTACTTGTGTTCCCTGTGTGGTACTGTTTAGGATTGAATTGGTTGTTTATATTACATTGCATCGTATTCATACTCATTTCCGTGATACATTGATATTGCATTGTTATGGTACTGAGGATGGAAAGTGAGAAGAAAATACTGATGCGTTGAAGCACATTGTATATCGAGTCATCCTTGGGCTGTGTGTGGAATGAAGGATATGAGGCATAATAGTGAGGCGTAACAGGTAGGAATGGAGTCATCTATGGGTTATGTGATGTGTGACTGGTACACGGACTTCGCAGGTCCCCCATGGGTTGTGCTGCCAAGATGTGATGTTCCATCGGTCGGAGTACATATGTACGGTGCATATGTGTTGCATTCATCATTCATAGTTTATTGCATTGCATTATACCTCTTGTTTTTCTTTGATATGGTTGTAATATGATTGTGATATACTGATTCGAAATGGTTATACTGAGATTTGGCACAGTTGGGTTTAGATGCTATCACATAGGGGATGACTTGTTGTGCTATTGTTATATCCCGTATTTTTGCATATTCAGAAAATTTGAAATAATTGTGACTAGTAAGTGATAAGACAATATTTTGATCTTACTTAATATATAAGTTGTTCATGGAAAATATTGATGCGGAAATATGGAGGAAGGCTAAGGGCAAAATTGGAAATTTGAAAAATGGTTTCATGAATTACAAATATTAGACATAAGTAAGTGGGCTTGGAAAATCAAAAAAAAAAAAAAAGCCCAAGTGTGGCCGGCCAAGGGATGGCCAAGGCCCACTTGGGGATTTAATCCAAGTAAATAAAAAGGATGACTACTACCATTTGTCATCTTATTTCAAGAACCTTCAAGAAAGAAAAACCTTGAGAGCAAAATAAAGGCCATTCGGCCAAGAGAAAAGAAAAAAAAATTGAAGCCTTCAATCTTGATCCAAAAAAATATATTCTTCTAGTATTCCTACTAATTCAATGGTCCTCTTTAACGTGGTATAATTGTTAGAGCAAGAAAACTACTCTTTGTTGCAAGTTCAAAATTCTAGTCAAGTGGGAAATTAAGGAGAAAGGTAAGAATTGATCTTCTTTTATATATTAATGGAAAGTTGGGATTAATTTACCATGATTAGATTATTAAGTGCGGATTAAGATTTAATTTTTCATTAAACAAGTCACTAGTGCACTAAGTGGGCCCCACCAAGACATGTGGCCAAATTTAATTGGCTCAACCTTGAGTGGGACACTTGTCACTCCTAGGGGTTGTACATATAGTGAAAAATCTGTGCCCTAGAGCTCATTTCATCTTCAACAACAAGCTAGAGAGAGAGAGAGCATAAGCCATGGCATTCGGCCATGGCTAGCAAAATTGGAGCTCAAATTTGTTGATCCAAAAATCAGATTTTCTAGGTATTTCAGCCCTTAGGAAGGTGATAATAACGTGGAGAAGTCATTTGGAGCAACAAGAACAAGTATTAGTTCATTTCACAAATTCTAGCTAAGTGAAGAAGCCAACTTGTTAAGGTAAGAGTTAATCATTTTTCTATGTGTTTGATGATGAAGTTGGACGTGTGGGGAATATGCAAATGTAATGTGTGAAATTATGTGTGTTGATGTTGGGGCATTGTTGTAACTTGGTAAACATGAATTGAGTCTATGAAATTATGTATGTTAATGATGGAATGTCGTTGAAGCCGTAGGGGCTGTTTTATTTGAAAATGGTGGACTGATTTGAATCAATATTTTGGTTTTTGATATCATGGATTATGTGATGAGAATGAAGGAATTTAATAGTTAGAGTTGGAGTTAAATTTGTTGTGGGTTGTTGTGAGGATTATTGTGGTAACAATGTAGCTTACTTGCATATAAATAGATGATGTGGTGTCGTGTGGTTGTTGTTGTATTTCCCTGAAATTTGCTGAAAAGATTGCATGAAATAAGGTATAAGAAGTGTATATGGGCTGCTTGGTGTATTGTAAGTGTTCGTTAGAATTTCGGGCATCGTTATGTTATAGTTGGGGGGCTGTTTTGATATGTTGTTGTTCTTGTTGGAATAAAAGAATTGAAGATATGGTTGTGTCCATATGTTATTGTTGGTATTTCTGTGTCAACAGGAGAGCAATTGGAAATTCGGATAGGCGAATATATAGGGGAAATGCTGCCGAAATTTCTGTAGACAAGTGCTAGTTAGAATTGAATTTCTAAGTACTTGTAGCTAACGTTTGGTAATTAATGGCGTTATTGTAGATCTTGGAGAGCCCGAGACTTGAGTCGGGATTTGTTTAGCGAGCGATCGAGGTATGTAAAGCCTACCTTTCCTTCTTTTGGCATGACCTTTATGAAATGAACCAATAACGTATATGTATGCTTCTAAAGAAAATCCTATTCTTAGAACCACTAGGATGGCTAATATCTTTGACTTCCATAAGCTATTCCATATGGCTTGATACGTATTTATGATGTTCGAAGATTCTAGTTGTTATGTTTCCGAATGTTGTTCGAAAGAAAATCGATATGACTAAAGTCTTTGATGAATATTTTGATACGTAAATATGATCCTAAAGTCTCTATTTGATTTGATCCATAATGTTATTCGAAAGTTATCTAATATGAATGATACTTGAATTTCCAAATATGGCTTATGAAATGTTTTTAGAAGGCTCTGTACTTCAAAAGCTCGCAACTTTCTTATGCTAATTCCGATTGACCCGATACTTGTTTCTGAGCTTTCTGACATCGGTATATATATTTATTCATCGAGTCTTGGAATTTATTTACTTATATGCATATGGTTTTCTCACTACTCCACTCGTGCATACTATTACTACATCGTTCGCCGGGTCCCGGGCCTGTTTTGTCTTCGTACGCACTATGTTATATTCGGCAGTATGATGTGTTACAGTTCCCGAGACCCTCGCCATAGGGCCGGGTACCGCTTATATACGGAGTTATGATGTGTTATGGCATATGATGTGTTACGATGTTGTAATATGTTATGATGATACGATATGTTCGGGATTGTACGGAGATTTGAAACCTTCTGGAGTATGATGTGTTGTGGCGCCAGCGTCGGAGTGGCGACCACGTTCCTGAGCCCTATGCATGATTTTTATTTGCATTATTTATGTTTTCAGAAAAGGTTTTGATATACTAACTCTGTATCCATTTTCAGTACTTCTCACTTCAGTTATGATTTGGATTACTGTATTTCATGCTTTACATACTCAGTACATATTTCGTACTGACCCCCTTTTCTTCGGGGGTTGCGTTTCATGCCCGCAGGTGCAGACGTTCGTTCTGGTGACCCGCTAGTGTAGGATACTCATTCTACTATTTGGAGTACTCCTTTGATCCGGAGCCCATATTTTTGGTACATATCTTTTGTTGTACATGTTTCTGTAGATATGACTATTTGGGGTACGGCGGGGCCCTGTCCCGTCATATGTTTCTGTTGTGGTTTGTAGAGGCCTGTAGACATATATGTGGGTCATGAGTCGTGTTGTTCGGTTATGTCTGTGACTTGTGCCTTAAGCGGTCCCGTTTGCTATTATGGCCGAAATGGCCCATATGTATGTATATGTATGTATATTCGGGCGATGTGTATTCCGCCAGCCTGCCGGCTTTTGTATGATATTTCTGTTACAGGTGACCGCTTAAGACGACGTCTGTTTTCAGTATCTGTGCAAAAACAACGTATGTTAAACATGGATAAGTCTTTGATATGTCGAATTGGTAAGTGAATGTGTATGGGTGTCCAGTTAGGGCACTAGTCACGGCCCACGGGGTTGGGTCGTGACAGCTATGATTGTGATATACTGGTTCGGATTGGTCACACTGAGACTTGGCACAGTTGGGTTTAGATGCTATAACATAGGTGATGACTTGTATCGTGGTTATTAATTCGTGTTGACTTGTACCTTGTTGTTTTACGTGTTTATCTTGCTATGTTGTCTTATCTTGCTTTGTTGTCTTTATATACGTTAGCTAGTCTTAGTCGGCCTACGATACCTACCAGTACTTGTTGTTTGTACTAACTTGCACTTGCTGCATTCTTTTATGAATGCAGAGTACCAGGTTGGATCTACTTCGACCCCTCGTGGCTGATACTCAAGGATTGCTGACTCGAGTCTCTTCAGGATGAGCATGAGGACATTCACTACCCGAAGACTCTTTCTATTACTTACGTCTTGCTTTCCATTCTAAGACATGAAGTTGAGACTACTTATGTATTATTATTCAGACTTGTAGTATTTGGTTTAGATGCTCTTGTATAACCAGACCAGATACTGGGGTGGATTTCATTTACTTCCGCACTTATTTATATTATATTTGTGAGACTTGCATTATTTACCTTCTTCCGCTATTTTTCTATCATTTACGAATTTTGGGTCAAGGGTTCGCCTACTGAGTTGGGAAAGTTAGGTGTCTGCACGACATAGTGAAATTGGGTCGTGACAATATCAAGATGACGATTCAATAGCTAGCACTACCTTTTGAGTTCTTGATGTTCTTATGATATTATTGATCTTTGTCTCATGATTATTGATCCTGTTTATTGTTGTTGATCTCATCTTATGTCTATGACGATAGTTCCATAATGATAATCGGAGGTTTACCGGCTTTACGTCACTCTGATAGAGTTATAACACTTCCTTGAGCTCTCATGCATGCTTATATATGTATATGTAGCTATTTTCTCACACCGAGCCGCGCTATAGTCGGTCGGGTACGACACCTATTGTGCACACCACTATAGTTGGTTATGGATAACACCGAGCCTATATGGCCGAGTACAAATGACACCGAGCCTATTATGGTCGGGTATGGTACTATGATATATATATATATATATATATATATATATATATATATATATATATATATATATATATATATATATATATATATATATATATATATATATGTGTGTGTGTGTGTGTGTGTGTGTGTGTGTGTGTGTATGTGTGTGTGTGTGTGTATGAAAATGTTTTTTAAAGGAAAGCATGTATGCTATCTGCCTTAAGAGGCATCTAAATGTACAGGTTGTTCTCTATTATCTCGTGTGCTTCCATATTTTGTTATCTTGTTCTTCATGCCTTACATACTTACTACATTACCCGTACTGACGTTCTTTGTTTGTGTACGCTGCGTTCATGCCCACAGGTAGACAGGGAGACGGTTCAGACCCTTAGGCTTCCTTCTCAGCCCTTGTACATGAGCACTCCACTTGTTCCGGAGTTGCAGTCCAACTTGGTATGATTCTTTTGTGTACCGTTGGGCATGGCGGGATCCTGTCCCGTCCTTATTATGTTATGCACTCCAGTAGAGGCTCGTAGATAGATGCAGCTAAAGATTCCATGACCTTCTCAGTCCATACTTTGTTGTATCGTTATATTTTGATATACTTGGCGGCTTGTGTACTTGGGTTGAGCTTGATGGCATATATACATATCTTCTGGGCTTGTGTCCCTTACAATTTATGTTATTTCTTAGTTAACAATATGGCCCACTAAGGTATGATTATGTGATGCATGTATGTCTTGTGGTGCTCAGTAGGCTAGCTCCGGCTGCCCATCATGGCCCTTCGGTTGGGTCTGACATTGACGAGTAAGAAGCTTATATATTTCAGGACTAGAAAAATGGGGGTGTGCTATGGCCATGTGACGCACGCCTATCGCACAAAATGGGGTCGCGTGATGGTCATGTGTTGTACACCCATCGCACTTGTCTCTTAGATTAAGAGACAGGTTTTTTGTGTGCCTCCCGCGTGATGCGCTGGCTTCCCTACAGCCGACAATATTAAGTAAAATGAGCATAACCCCTAGAAAAGAGATCCATTTCAGCTCCACCATAGATGATTGAAAAGTTATTTCAAAGATCTACAATTTTCATGTTTTGTGTTTTCATAGATTCCTAGTGTCACTACCTGAAAACTGGTCATAAGTTAAAACTACCGCAGACTTAGATGAATTAAGAAACTTTTATGAACTTCACTATTTGGTTTGACTTCAAAGCGGCTATCTTTCACCTAAATTCATCCCGAATGGATTCTAATAGCTAAATTATCACATAAATATTCATTATACACATTCATACCTAACCCAGATTTACGGAGTTTTACAATATTCCTACAAATCATGCTTTTACCACTTTACGAGAAAAAATAAAATATCCAAATCATGGAATTCATGTTTAAATTTGAAAGCTTTATAATTCAATTTTAATCTTCCCCTGATAGGGGAAATCACCGCTATATATATATATATTATAATACACATAAGTTTTAATGCGGGTTTGTCCCTCACACGCACAAACCTTGCAAACAAAAAAAAATTAAAGGTGGAAAAACATGTTCAAAAAGAGACATACATCAATTCCTATTATAACGCTACCAAACAGTTTTTTCAACGTTCAACAGTCACTCTATAATTGATTTAGATGAGAAAGATTTGAACTTTACACCTTTCCCTAGAATTTCCACCCCTTTTGAAAACTATGGTTTTTTAAGCCAGTTTCGTGTTCTTGCTTCCCCACATGAATCACCCATGGATTTTTATTGTTTCTAATACCCTACACTAGTCTAAACCCTTTCAATAACATCAGAAAAATAAAGGATCACACCTTTTTAAGGAGTCCCAGACGTCCCTTCTTCTTCTCTTTCTTGAGTTTCAAGAATCTAAGGGTTTTGAAGGATGAACTAGTGTTAATTTATTGTTAGAATGAAGAAGTAATGATGGGAATTGATCAAGAACTTACCATAGATGTTTTGAGGACACCCTAGGGTAGTTTTCTCTCCAAAAGTGGTCCAAAATGAAGTGGGGAAGGGTTTTGCGTCGTAAGTAAACTAACATAAGCTCGGAGAGGTCATGGAACTCTTAACAGTTAAGGAATACTTTTAACAAGTGCTAACTAAGAGTCTAAAGGTTCCGAGATCAAGCGAATGAAGGAATTAAGTTTGTCGAAACTTTGGGAAAACTTGGCAAAATTTTGTACAGAAATAAATACTTGGTCCAAATTGAGAGAGATATATCCCCTAGCATATGAGGTGTTATGGAATGCATAACCTATGTAAATTCAAGTTCAGAGAATATTCTTTCCTATGCAACTGGTGTCACACCCCATTTTAACCCGGAGTCAAAATTAGAAAGTATGACGTATTGGTGATTCCTATTTCTTTTGTTTTTAAGGAGTCGCCACCTAATTAATTTAACGGTGAATTAGGACACCTAAATACTAACAAAGGTAAAGTTGAAACTAAACCTTCGTTAATAGTCTGCTTAACCAGTGTGATTCTAGGTAAGGGCTCTATATTATCCTAAAGGGAAGGTGTTAGACATCCTTTAGAATCCGTTAACTTACGGTTATCCGACCAAACTTAGGTTAATTAATTATGGTGAGAATTTGTATAAGAGAGGATTTTGAGTGCTTATTTTAAATAAAAATTTATAAATATTGCTAAGGCTTTAAATAAGAGTAATAATGATATTGTTTGAAATGATACTTGTAGAAAACATAATAACGTGTGTAAAAGAAGATTCTAAAAAAAAAATTAAATGAGACTTGAAAATATTGATGAAGCCTCAAATGAAAGATAATATTTAATAAGATTTATAGGAAATGTGATAATTTGCATGAAATAAAACTTACAAGCATTGTTAAGATAAAAATGTCATTTAAAGAAGACTTATAGATATGGCTAAACTTCTAAATAAAATGTTGTTTAACATAAGATTTGTATAAAATGTGATGGTTTGCATATAATGTGATAGTTTTCAAGAAAAGGGCTTATCAAATTTGAATCTTTGAATAAAATTATGTCATATGGATACGGTGACATAAAAAATCTAAACTTATCTACTTATCTTTATAAATAGGATACAAAAGAAGTGAGTTTTCTTTTTCCTTTTATCATTTTTTATTAATTATGCCTAGCTGAAAAAAAGAGTACGCTCGATTGATTCAAACCTGAAGAATTATTTACAAAATAGACTAGAGTTTGTATTTGCGTATTAGCGATATTTTTTTAAATATAATATTTTAAAGTAGCAGAACATGATTTCTTTTACTCCAAGTACGTTATTGAAAATCAACTATCTTAACAAAAAAAAATATATATTATAGATACTTTAAATTGACTACCCGTTATATTAAACTAACCCAACGATTCTACTAAGGTTTATCTAAGTTAAGAAAAAAAATAAAATAAAAGCAGAATAAAAGGTTAGTCACATAATACAAATCAAAATGAAAATGAAATAAGGAAGAGAAAATCAAATGGACCCAGCCCGTTTTGGGGCTGTTGGATCCGTTTGCTATTGGGTTTCGGCTCATTAGTTTTTTTTTTTTGTATCGCTGTGGTTCTGGGCTGCTGTTGGGCTGGACACGGAGAAGAATTTGTTGGGCATTTGACCCAACATTGGATGCGGAGGAAGATGAGTCCCCCGGACTCATATGCGATGTTCATGCGTAAGATGAAAAGAAAAGGTTTAGGATATAATCAAATGAATAAGATCAAAGCACGTAAATTATACGCTCAAAGCGGATTAGATATATGCGGTGTATAATTCATGTATATTCCATACATACATATGTATAACCGATCGAACATGCTTGCAATATCGGAATCATAACGAAAAGATCAAGCAAAACAGCCAAACCGAACATGCTCCCCAGATCTGATTTATTTTTGCACTTCACTAAATATAGCGATCCGTAAGCAACTTAATGACTTTTAATTAACACAACGGATTGCCTCTGATTGATATATCAAACAATCTCCAAACCAAGCGAACATGGGTTAATGCATGTAAACTGGATAAAACTAAATAATATTCCTGTCATGCCACTTGATGTTTCAACATCAATCGATCAACGACACCCCTTAAGACACTCATAGAATTCCCTAAGATATGCTTCCCATTATAAGACATAATGTTTTAATGGTTGGTTTAGACCGGTAGACCAACAGAGGGACCAGTTTCGGACAATATGGATATAGAGAAAAAGTGCACAATCAAACAGGGATTTAATTAGATAGATTAGATGTAGGCGGAGCACATACGAGACACCTAAATTTGGCATGAAAACAAAAGGTTTTACAGGCAAACAACCTGCCCACATATATTTACTGCTACAAAGACATGAAGTTAATCACTTATAAGACTAAAACAGAAATGACTACTGAAATTAAAAGAAACACTGCTTAGTAACCTGCAATTACAATACTAGTATTGCAAATTAGGCCAGTAGTGTGCACTTTCACCCTTCTTTTATGAACGTACCAAGAGACAAAAGCTTAGGCTCGGAAACAGGTTTCACAGAGCAAAATAAACAGAGACTAGACTCCTTCAACGTTATTAGTTTAGATAAGCAGGCATTTAGCTAAGTTTCTTCGGAGATTAATTCATGTAATGCAATAGCACGGTTTAGCATTTACAAAAGGGAGTTAAAGAAGATCCATCCACTGCAACAATTAAGCAGTCATGATCATAATAAGGTGAGCACGCTTTCAACATGTCCTTTTAAGCAGTTCAGGTTAATATCTTATTCTTAAAGTTGTATGAGACACAAACATCATGAAGGGGAGGGACACTGTGATCTAAATCTGTTCATAGATGAAACAATTTAAGCGAGAAAAGGAAAAAATATCACTGATCAAGTTGGACCCTGAAAATAACATTCAAACACAACCTTGCAGTTAACTGGTAGGCCGTTCAAATCATTACACTATCATAAGCTTTATTAACTAACACAATAAAACTTAAATAACTATACTAGTAAGAACATAGATAAGCAGATACCATAAGGTTTTCAATTAATCCATAAGTGACACAACAAAATGCCCAGTTATGCACCTAAATAATCAGAGATAACTAAAAAGTAAAACATTCTTTCATATATGCTAAGCAGATCCCTCCAGAGGCTCAGGTTTACACTAAACATCAGATCCTAATCAAATTTGAGCTAAACATGATAACTAACTACCGCATTCATACCAAAACTAAGCTCTTAAAACTAGTTCCAGACTAAATTAAGCACATAAGAAACTATATAATCACAGAAAATTAAATATTACTGAAATTGAACTAAAAGGAGAAGGATTTATTTTTGTTCAAATAATACATTGTTTGAAAGTCCTAAAGGCCGTGGTCTCTTCTGTTATACCCCAGTAGATTTGTCAAAAAAATGTTAACAACATACCACTGATGAAACGGTTTTTCCCTTTTTCTCTTTTTTTATAAAAATGTTAACAACATACCACATACAAACATATTTTTCACAAGCTATGTGTAATCTTTAAGAAAATACAGGAGTATTAATGCATGTTCCTCTACGGAAAGTAACTCAACCCACACAGAACATATATATTTTTTTTTATTTTTTTTTTATGGTAGCATTTTAACAGGCAGGCTTCTGCTTTAAAACAAATCACAAACGCAGAATCATGAACACACAACCAAGAACTAAGCGGAACTGAAAAGGAATAGCACTGACCTTTTCCGGGTGCAGCGAAGTGGGTACGGGTCTTCGATTCACACTCGAAACACTTCAAATTCGATGTCGCGAGACTCGAATTCGCGACAAACGCAGAGCAGACGAAAAAAATTGTTTGAGTATTTTTTTTATTCGATGTTTCGTGATATTGTGATAGCTAAAAGAAAATACTTTGCAGGGGTTTCTTGAACCGAAAAATCGGCTACTGGGAATTTGCTGAATCAAAAGGATCCTGTTCTTTGGGAATGTTTTCAATCCAAAAATAGGGGTTCAAGAACTCGTTTTTGTAAGGGGATTTTTTGATTTTATGGTTTCAATTCTTGAGGGGTTTCCTGAATCCAAATATCCTCTCCGTTTCTTGAGGTAATTTTATGAACCAAAAAAAACCCCCCCGTTAATGGATGATGAAACGAATACTTATAGACTGATTTCGGGTTTGAGTTTGAGAGGAGCGGGGACAAAGATGAGTGGAGAGAGGGAGATGAGGCGCGGTAGGGACGAGGAGCGTGGTGGGGTAGCGGTGTGGGGGTCGTCGGCGAGGTGGGGACGAGGAGCGTGGGAGTGGGGTAGCGGTGTGGGGAAAGGAGCGGAAGAGAAAGGAAGAGAGGGAGGGGGTGAGCGGCGGAGGTGATAAAGGAGAGAGAGAGAGAGAGAGCCGAAGGAGGCGGAAAAAGAAAGGAGAGAGATAGGATTTAGGGTTAAAGAAAAATAAGGGATGGGCTGGACCGGGTCGGGTTAAAAATGGGCTAGTTTGGCTAAAATATAGGCTGGGCAAAATTAAAAGAGTGGGCTGGTCCGAAAATGTTGGTTAATTATTTGGGCTGGGGTGAACTAAATGATGTCAGATAAATCAAAATGTGGACTGGTTTTGTGAATTGACCCGAAAATAGTATGAGTTGATTGGGCTACTACATTTAAATAAAAGACCTATTTAATAACTTGTGTTAAAAATATTACTTAATATAAAATATGCAATTATTAGTGCTCAGATAAAAAATGGCGTTGTAATAGCCGTGCAATAATATTTCGAAAATCCACAGTAAATAAACACTATTATTTAATTATGCAAAAAAGATAAATGCGATGCGTGTGCGTAAGCTGGTAAAAAAATGCTAAAAAAATGATAAAATTGTGAATTATAATAATAGTAATAAATAATAATAATAATAATAATAATAATAATAATAATAAAAATAATAATAATAATAATAATAATAACAACAACAACAATAGTAACTGCAATAGAATAATAAAGTGCCGGTATTGATGAGAAGCTGATAATTTAGTAAAATATGACTATATATATATATTTTAATTTTTCTAAAAATATTAGAGGCGTAAATAGGTATTTTGGAAGAGAGGCGGGACAAAATTGGGTGTCAACAACTTGTCCCTCTTTGCCCGGTAATGATGAAAGAGTTGTCGGGCAAAGACGTTGACTCAGTAGCCTATTTTGTCCCGGCTAAAGGAAATTTGAGAGGATTATGGCCGAACTCCGGTCTCCGAGTTGCCTACATATCTCGGGCTACACGAGAATCAGGCCGAGTGTAGTTCTGGGACAATTACGACACCTTATGACTAATGAATCCCGATTGGCGCGAATCTTTCAAAATATTGTCCCAGTGTTGAATTATGATAACACTGGGTATTATGATAGAGACTTGAGAATTCAATTGCTGGAATGCAAAAGAATACTTGTGATTAGAGACGAGTGTTCGAGGTAGATCCTTGACCCGTGTCGGAAAGTCTTATTATCCTTCCCGACAAATTGTCCCAGTTCGCTGCCGAAGAAATAGTTCCACGAGTTGATGTGTGATGCCAACTTCGATATTGTCAAAAAGCCAACAGCTAAAAACAATTGTTAGCAATAAAGAAATATATGTGTAAATAAGACGAGGTTGGAGAAGTTACACTTGCAACCCCTGTTTTGAAAGTTGAATCCACATTCGGAGGTGGGTGCCTGAACTGAAATATAAAAATACCCGCATTCGGAGGTGGGTGCCTGCATTCGGAGGTGGGTGCCTGAACTGATATATAAAATACCCGCATTCGGAGGTGGGCGCCTGAACTGAAATGTAAGATACCCGCATTCGGAGGTGGGCGCCTGAACTGAAATATAAAATACCCGCATTCGGAGGTGGGCGCCTGAACTGAAATATAAAATACCCGCATTCGGAGGTGGGCGCCTGAACTGAAATATAGGATACCCGCATTCGGAGGTGGGCGCCTGAACTGAAATATAAGATACCCGCATTCGGAGGTGAGCGCCTGAACTGAAATATAAGATACCCGCATTCGGAGGTGGGCGCCTGAACTGAAATATAAGATACCCGCATTCGGAGGTGGGCGCCTGAACTGAAATATAAGATACCCGCATTCGGAGGTGGGTGCCTGAACTGAAATATAAAATACCCGCATTCGGAGGTGGGCGCCTGAACTGAAATATAAAATACCCGCATTCGGAGGTGGGCGCCTGGACTGAAATATAAGATACCCGCATTCGGAGGTGGGCGCCTGAACTGAAATATAAAATACCCGCATTCGGAGGTGGGCGCCTGAACTGAAATATAAAATACCCGCATTCGGAGGTGGGTGCCTGAACTGATATATACAATACCCGCATTCGGAGGTGGGTGCCTGAACTGAAATATAAAATACCCGCATTCGGAGGTGGGCGCCCGAACTGAAATATAAAATACCCGCATTCGGAGGTGGGTGCCTGAACTGAAATATAAAATACCCGCATTCGGAGGTGGGCGCCTGAACTGAAATATAAAATACCCGCATTCGGAGGTGGGCGCCTAAACTGAAATATAAAAATACCCGCATTCGGAGGTGGGTGCCTGCATTTTGTTTTTAATAAAAGTGAGGGCCGAACCCGATATGGGTTGCCTACGTATCCAAAAGGAAATCAGGCCACACGTAGTTCGACTCATACAACAAAACACTGAAATATTTTGAAAAAGTGGCCGAACCCGATGTGGGCTGCCTACGTATCCAACGGGAAGTCAGGCCAAACGTAGTTCGTTACATAACAAAAATGACAAACTCCGAATTCAAAAAGGCCGTAACAAAACATAGAGGCAGCATGACAAAAGGAACTAAATGTTCTAGTTGATGCCTCCGGCCTATTACAAAACGAAATTTAAACTTAAATTACTGAAACTCCCGGCGGGCTGGGGCTAAGATAGAGGTCCAATTCTGCAACTCAGGTCCTGGCTCAACAGCCTATAAAGTCAATATTTCAGCAAAGTCTTTAATTATCACAGCATGATCATCTTCATCTTCCACGAACAGGTTCTTGATTCCCTCCACGATATCATCATAGGCAACCTCAATAATTAGATCTGAAGGTTTTGAGAAAGTTTGATCAATGGTAGGAATAGGTTTTGGCAATGGAACCTCTTTCTTTTTATTCTTTCGTGCTTTCTTCACTTCTTCCTCAGTTGGCTCATATCCCAAACCGAATGTAAACTGTTGCGTAGGGAGAACGACTGGCTCAACCCGCCCATTTAATGTCTTCCCTAGCCCAAATCCAGGTTGGTACCCATTTCTCAGCATTTCTTTTGCAACCATAATCGCGGCGCATGACCTTTTAAACTCTTGAGTTTGACAGACTTCACCCACTTTAGTGACATTCACAACCTCCCAAGCGTGGTAAGCTGCTCCGTCGAACCCTCCTTCTGCCTCAATGAATGGGATGGATTGCTCTCGATAGAAAGACGTATCCCCTTCTCCATGTATACATATTTGTTGCTGATCCCACTCGAATTTGACAGTTTGGTGCAAAGTAGATGGTACAGCCCCAGCCAGATGTATCCACGGTCTTCCTAACAGCATGTTGTATGTCGTGGAAATATCCAGTACTTGAAAATCCATAATGAATTCAACAGGACCAATCAACACTTTCAACTCTATTTCTCCAATAGGGCGCCTTTGAGCCCCATCAAATGCTCGAATATTCACATCACTTGTCTTGAGCTCACTAACATTATATCCGATCTTCTTCAGACTTGTTAATGGACAGATGTTAAGTCCAGAACCCCCATCAATCAACACTTTAGCCACAAACATGTTACGACACTTGACAGTTATATAGAGCGCTTTGTTATGCATGCATCCTTCTGGCGGCAGTTCTTCATTATCGAAACTGATTCGATGACTGTCAAGCACGCGCTCGATCATCCCAGCTAACTCCTCACTAGTTGTTTCACTTGGAACATATGCTTCATTCAAAATCTTCAAGAGTGCATTTCTGTGCACATCCGAACTCAAAAGCAAAGAGAGAATAGGAATTTGGGCATTGGTCTTTTTCAACTGATCCACAACTGAGTACTCACTGGCCTTAATCTTCCTCAAAAATTCTTCTGCTTCGAATTCTGTCACGACCCTTTTAGGAGGTACATTGGTTTCCTTAGCTTGCCCCAATCTAGCTAGCTCTTCTGGGGAATAGCATCTTCCAGACCTTGTCATTCCTGATGTCTTAACCTTGTCAGTGATCGTGTCCTTTCCTCTACATTCCATCACAGTTTGTTGATAATTCCATGGTACGGCTTTTGTATCGAGCACTGGTAACTGATTTGGTGCTTGAACTACTTCCACAGGAGTTGATGAAGCTCCTAATATCTCGACAGGCACACAACCCCTTATCACTACAACCGGAGAAGCAACGGCTACAAGATCATGATCCTCCACACGATCCACAGGCACTATAAATTCGGCTGGGTCATCAACATTTTCATCTATTCCAATCATATTTATCGTGGCCCCATCATGGGTCGGGAGTGGATTGTTAACCACATTTGGTGTTGGTGCTTTGACCGTGATCTGTTTTGCTTCAATAAGATCCTCAACCTTATGTTTCAATGCGTAACAACGATCAGTGGAATGACCTTTTACCCCCGAATGATATGCACATGTTTTGGTGGGATCAAAACCTCTAGGTAGTGGATCCGGAATTCTACCTTCCACAGGATATACTAAGCCTGAAGCTTGCAGTCTTTCAAAAACAACGCTCAATGGCTCTCCCAATGGTGTAAAATTGCGAAACGGTTTATTTGGGCGAGGTGCGGATGCGTTGTTCGGATAATGAGATTGTGATGGTGGAGCTGGGTATGTTGGTGGTCGTGGAGCTCGATATGCTGGTTGTGTGTTGTAAACGGGGTAGGAAATTTGTGGTGATTGAGGTTGGTAAGATGATAAAGCTTGGTTGTATGGATATGGAGAATATTGGAAATATTGTGAGTGGTGAGCGTTAGAATGATATCGCGGGGGTTGTTGATGGTGGTATGATGTGTTTCCCAAAGCCATTACCGATGCTGCTTCTTTCTCTTTTTTCTTTCCGTTTCCGAGAGTACCAGTTTGTATGGCCCTACTAGTAGACTGTAAAGCCGCAAGACTTGTTATTCTCCCTGTCTTAATGCCATCTTCAATCATGTCCCCGGCTTTGATCACCTCTGCAAAAGTCTTTCCACCCATTGTCACCAAACGTTCATAGTATTCCGGCTCTAGCGCTTGAATGAAGAAAGTAACCATTTCTGTCTCCTCCATGGGTGGGTGTACTCTAGATGCTTCTTCCCTCCACCGTATAGCATATTCTCGAAATGATTCGGTGAACTTCTTCTTCAACTTTGTAATTGAGATTCTGTCAGGAGCGATCTCAACATGAAACTTGTAGTGATCCACAAAAGCATTTGCCAAATCATCCCAAGTACGCCATTTGGTTGTATCTTGCTTAGAATACCACTCCAAGGCTTTTCCACTCAAACTCTGATTGAATAGTTTGACTCTTATCCCTTCATTCTTCCCCACACCAATCAACTTTTCACAATAGACTTTCAAATGGAAGAAAGGGTTCCCCGACCCATCAAACTTCTCAAATTTTGGAATCTTGTAACCTGGTGGCAATTCTACCTCAGGAAATGCACATAATTCTTCATATCTCACGCTTTGGTTACTACCAAGTCCACGCAAACCTCTCATGGCATCCTCCAAACTTTTGAGCTTTCTATTTATCATTTCATCATTAATTGACCGTGCCTCATTTTCAACTTCGACATAATGATCAACATCTGTGCGACATTGTCCCTGGATTTGTGTCATGGGTGGAGCTGTGGTATAAGTATATACTGGCGGAACTTGATGTGTATTGGTAACATCATGTGCCGGCGGTATGAACTGAGTTTTTGAAGAGGTGGCTGTAAATAAAAGGGGAGCATTTTGAGTGAGGGGTTCGGAACGAACCGGCTGAGAGGTGGTAAAATAATTTGCTTGGTTAAATTCGTCCAAATTTGGGAATGGATGTGGCATAGGCAAAGTCTGACGAACCCCATGAGATGGAGTCATATGTGGTGGCGTTTGAGAAAATGACCGGTTGTGAAGTACCATGTGACTTAATTCAGCAACTCGTCGCTCCAAACGAGCAATGATCTCCAAATGTGTTTCTGGTTGATTAGAAGATGTGGGATCATTCGTGATCGGCAAACTAAGAGATGGCTCAGATGAAGTGGTTGCATTGATCAAACTTTGCTCCATTTTAGAACGAGTCTTTTTAGTTAACCAGATGATTAGTGATGAGTCAGAGTCTGATTTTTTGGCTCTAGACCGTGTGAAATATGGATGCTCCGCCAGTTCCCCTTTAGCACAAGTCAACCTTTTTATTTTGAAAAATAAATTTTAAAAAGAAAAAAGATAAAACAAGAAAAAAGAAAAAAGAAAATGAGTCAGTATACGGTAAGGACATATTATTGCATATAAACACATTATTGCACATAATACATTACGTTCTATAATGCAAGGGACCTCTTTATGCCAGAGGTAGGCCTAACGAACATTTGAAGGACAAACATGTTTTTTGATGTGTCATTCCATAACTCTTTCTAAAACTAGTTTACAAGAGTAATAAAAATTTATTACATGCCAGTCAATAATACAATTCAAAGTTAATCTAAGATATCTAATACTTCAACTCCACTAATTTCCTTTGGCTGTCTTCAAACCTCCGGCATTAATTTTGGATGCTCCACAACAACCTGCAACAAAAGGTTAGTTTCCTTGAAATATTTATCTATAGAGTATTAGGTCCACATAATCCACATATTTGTCCTCCAAATAATGCGCATAGATAGTGAGTAGTGTCACTTAGAGTCATAGACTCATTTGGACATTTGGTAAGGTTGACTAATGGACTTAATACACCAAGGGTATTAAGCCTCCTAGGTTTAAAATGATGCATGTCCTTACAAGGTTTTGGTTTTCGCTCTACCTAGGTAGACTAAGAATGGTTTTCCTATGACACAAGGCTCCCCCAAGCGGACAACTTGGAAGTGGAAAGTCCGTGGCCGTCGACTGCACCGCCGATCGACTAAATCCACAAGACCAATCCAACTAAAAGGGGTAATTTAGTAGTGCACGGGCGCAAACTGCGAAGCCGCTTTAAGTGTGTGAATATGTGTGAGTTTTCCAGGAGTGGAAGAAATATGAGCGGAATGCCAATTTAAGGAAAGCAATAACATACATATTACATAGAAATGCATATAAAGAATAAAACAATAATAAACATTTAAAAGCATATAAAGCAAAAATACAGGAAAAATAAAGCAAAACAAACAAAACATCCAACAAATTATTTATTAACCTAAGTTGTTATGGTTAAGAACCTAAAGTCCCCAGTGGAGTCGCCAAGCTGTCACACCCCATTTTAACCCGGAGTCAAAATTAGAAAGTATGACGTATTGGTGATTCCTATTTCTTTTGTTTTTAAGGAGTCGCCACCTAATTAATTTAACGGTGAATTAGGACACCTAAATACTAACTAAGGTAAAGTTGAAACTAAACCTTCGTTAATAGTCTGCTTAACCAGTGTGATTCTAGGTAAGGGCTCTATATTATCCTAAAGGGAAGGTGTTAGACATCCTTTAGAATCCGTTAACTTACGGTTATCCGACCAAACTTAGGTTAATTAATTATGGTGAGAATTTGTATAAGAGAGGATTTTGAGTGCTTATTTTAAATAAAAATTTATAAATATTGCTAAGGCTTTAAATAAGAGTAATAATGATATTGTTTGAAATGATACTTGTAGAAAACATAATAACGTGTGTAAAAGAAGATTCTAAAAAAAAAAATTAAATGAGACTTGAAAATATTGATGAAGCCTCAAATGAAAGATAATATTTAATAAGATTTATAGGAAATGTGATAATTTGCATGAAATAAAACTTACAAGCATTGTTAAGATAAAAATGTCATTTAAAGAAGACTTATAGATATGGCTAAACTTCTAAATAAAATGTTGTTTAACATAAGATTTGTATAAAATGTGACGGTTTGCATATAATGTGATAGTTTTCAAGAAAAGGGCTTATCAAATTTGAATCTTTGAATAAAATTATGTCATATGGATACGGTGACATAAAAAATCTAAACTTATCTACTTATCTTTATAAATAGGATACAAAAGAAGTGAGTTTTCTTTTTTCCTTTTATCATTTTTTATTAATTATGCCTAGCTGAAAAAAAAAGAGTACGCTCGATTGATTCAAACCTGAAGAATTATTTACAAAATAGACTAGAGTTTGTATTTGCGTATTAGCGATATTTTTTTAAATATAATATTTTAAAGTAGCAGAACATGATTTCTTTTACTCCAAGTACGTTATTGAAAATCAACTATCTTAACAAAAAAAAAATATTATAGATACTTTAAATTGACTACCCGTTCTATTAAACTAACCCAACGATTCTACTAAGGTTTATCTAAGTTAAGAAAAAAAAAAAAAGCAGAATAAAAGGTTAGTCACATAATACAAATCAAAATGAAAATGAAATAAGGAAGAGAAAATCAAATGGACCCAGCCCGTTTTGGGGCTGTTGGATCCGTTTGCTATTGGGTTTCGGCTCATTAGTTTTTTTTTTTGTATCGCTGTGGTTCTGGGCTGCTGTTGGGCTGGACACGGAGAAGAATTTGTTGGGCATTTGACCCAACATTGGATGCGGAGGAAGATGAGTCCCCCGGACTCATATGCGATGTTCATGCATAAGATGAAAAGAAAAGGTTTAGGATATAATCAAATGAATAAGATCAAAGCACGTAAATTATACGCTCAAAGCGGATTAGATATATGCGGTGTATAATTCATGTATATTCCATACATACATATGTATAACCGATCGAACATGCTTGCAATATCGGAATCATAACGAAAAGATCAAGCAAAACAGCCAAACCGAACATGCTCCCCAGATCTGATTTATTTTTGCACTTCACTAAATATAGCGATCCGTAAGCAACTTAATGACTTTTAATTAACACAGCGGATTGCCTCTGATTGATATATCAAACAATCTCCAAACCAAGCGAACATGGGTTAATGCATGTAAACTGGATAAAACTAAATAACATTCCTGTCATGCCACTTGATGTTTCAACATCAATCGATCAACGACACCCCTTAAGACACTCATAGAATTCCCTAAGATATGCTTCCCATTATAAGACATAATGTTTTAATGGTTGTCTTAGACCGGTAGACCAACAGAGGGACCAGTTTCGGACAATATGGATATAGAGAAAAAATGCACAATCAAACAGGGATTTAATTAGATAGATTAGATGTAGGCGGAGCACATACGAGACACCTAAATTTGGCATGAAAACAAAAGGTTTTACAGGCAAACAACCTGCCCACATATATTTACTGCTACAAAGACATGAAGTTAATCACTTATAAGACTAAAACAGAAACGACTACTGAAATTAAAAGAAACACTGCTTAGTAACCTGCAATTACAATACTAGTATTGCAAATTAGGCCAGTAGTGTGCACTTTCACCCTTCTTTTATGAACGTACCAAGAGACAAAAGCTTAGGCTCGGAAACAGGTTTCACAGAGCAAAATAAACAGAGACTAGACTCCTTCAACGTTATTAGTTTAGATAAGTAGGCATTTAGCTAAGTTTCTTAGGAGATTAATTCATGTAATGCAATAGCACGGTTTAGCATTTACAAAAGGGAATTAAAGAAGATCCATCCACTGCAACAATTAAGCAGTCATGATCATAATAAGGTGAGCACACTTTCAACATGTCCTTTTAAGCAGTTCAGGTTAATATCTTATTCTTAAAGTTGTATGTGACACAAACATCATGAAGGGGAGGGACACTGTGATCTAAATCTGTTCATAGATGAAACAATTTAAGCGAGAGAAGGAAAAAATATCACTGATCAAGTTGGACCCTGAAAATAACATTCAAACACAACCTTGCAGTTAACTGGTAGGCCGTTCAAATCATTACACTATCATAAGCTTTATTAACTAACACAATAAAACTTAAATAACTATACTAGTAAGAACATAGATAAGCAGATACCATAAGGTTTTCAATTAATCCATAAGTGACACAACAAAATGCCCAGTTATGCACCTAAATAATCAGAGATAACTAAAAAGTAAAACATTCTTTCATATATGCTAAGCAGATCCCTCCAGAGGCTCAGGTTTACACTAAACATCAGATCCTAATCAAATTTGAGCTAAACATGATAACTAACTACCGCATTCATACCAAAACTAAGCTCTTAAAACTAGTTCCAGACTAAATTAAGCACATAAGAAACTATATAATCACAGAAAATTAAATATTACTGAAATTGAACTAAAAGGAGAAGGATTTATTTTTGTTCAAATAATACATTATTTGAAAGTTCTAAAGGCCGTGGTCTCTTCTGTTATACCCCAGTAGATTTGTCAAAAAAATGTTAACAACATACCACTGATGAAACGGTTTTTCCCTTTTTCTCTTTTTTTATAAAAATGTTAACAACATACCACATACAAACATATTTTTCACAAGCTATGTGTAATCTTTAAGAAAATACAGGAGTATTAATGCATGTTCCTCTACGGAAAGTAACTCAACCCACACAGAACATATATATTTTTTTTTATTTTTTTTTTATGGTAGCATTTTAACAGGCAGGCTTCTGCTTTAAAAAAAATCACAAACGCAGAATCATGAACACACAACCAAGAACTAAGCGGAACTGAAAAGGAATAGCACTGACCTTTTCCGGGTGCAGCGAAGTGGGTACGGGTCTTCGATTCACACTCGAAACACTTCAAATTCGATGTCGCGAGACTCGAATTCGCGACAAACGCAGAGCAGACGAAAAAAATTGTTTGAGTATTTTTTTTATTCGATGTTTCGTGATATTGTGATAGCTAAAAGAAAATACTTTGCAGGGGTTTCTTGAACCGAAAAATCGGCTACTGGGAATTTGCTGAATCAAAAGGATCCTGTTCTTTGGGAATGTTTTCAATCCAAAAATAGGGGTTCAAGAACTCGTTTTTGTAAGGGGATTTTTTGATTTTATGGTTTCAATTCTTGAGGGGTTTCCTGAATCCAAATATCCTCTCCGTTTCTTGAGGTAATTTTATGAACCAAAAAAAACCCCCCCCCCGTTAATGGATGATGAAACGAATACTTATAGACTGATTTCGGGTTTGAGTTTGAGAGGAGCGGGGACAAAGATGAGTGGAGAGAGGGAGATGAGGCGCGGTAGGGACGAGGAGCATGGTGGGGTAGCGGTGTGGGGGTCGTCGGCGAGGTGGGGACGAGGAGCGTGGGAGTGGGGTAGCGGTGTGGGGAAAGGAGCGGAAGAGAAAGGAAGAGAGGGAGGGGGTGAGCGGCGGAGGTGATAAAGGAGAGAGAGAGAGAGAGAGTCGAAGGAGGCGGAAAAAGAAAGGAGAGAGATAGGATTTAGGGTTAAAGAAAAATAAGGGATGGGCTGGACCGGGTCGGGTTAAAAATGGGCTGGTTTGGCTAAAATATAGGCTGGGCAAAATTAAAAGAGTGGGCTGGTCCGAAAATGTTGGTTAATTATTTGGGCTGGGGTGAACTAAATGATGTCAGATAAATCAAAATGTGGACTGGTTTTGTGAATTGACCCGAAAATAGTATGAGTTGATTGGGCTACTACATTTAAATAAAAGACCTATTTAATAACTTGTGTTAAAAATATTACTTAATATAAAATATGCAATTATTAGTGCTCAGATAAAAAATGGCGTTGTAATAGCCGTGCAATAATATTTCGAAAATCCACAGTAAATAAACACTATTATTTAATTATGCAAAAAAGATAAATGCGATGCGTGTGCGTAAGCTGGTAAAAAAATGCTAAAAAAATGATAAAATTGTGAATTATAATAATAGTAATAAATAATAATAATAATAATAATAATAACAACAACAACAATAGTAACTGCAATAGAATAATAAAGTGCCGGTATTGATGAGAAGCTGATAATTTAGTAAAAAATGACTATATATATATTTTAATTTTTCTAAAAATATTGGAGGCGTAAATAGGTATTTTGGAAGAGAGGCGGGACAAAATTGGGTGTCAACAACTGGCAAATCGCATATATGAGAATCACGGAATAAATGAAATCCATACGAAAATGTATGTCGTACATTTTAGCCGTACTTTACCCGAATTTTCCAGAAAGTTGAAAATTTGACCTTCCAAGTTCGGGCTGAAAGTACTGGCCGTACATTGAAGTACGGCCCATACATTTTGGCCTTACTTTAAGGTCAGTGGAAAATTTTCTGGCCTATAAATAGATTTCCCACGACTTGGGGCTCATTTATTCACCAATAGAGATCCCTAGTGACCCTCTAAGCTCTCTTAAATATCCCAAATCATTTCAAGAGATGATCAAGCCAAACAATCCCCAACTAGTTCATAAATAATGGTTTGTTCTTGCTTCTACTTGGAGTTGTGGTGAATTTGGCCACGACGAAAGTTGTGTGTGGCTAAAGTTCTTCAAGTATAAGGTATGTTCTTCATCTTGTTTCTTATGTTGAGTTGATTTGAAGGTTAAACAAGTCTTATTAGTGAAAGGAGTTATGGAGAAAAGTCATAAAGTGTTGTGTTGTAGTTGATGGCTATGGATTGAATTTGAAAAGAAGTTTTGGATGGATTTGAGTCTAGTTTGTATGTAATTTCTTGGGTATGATATTGATAGTGTCACGACCCAACCCGCCATGACTGGCACCCACACTAACTCCTAGTGGGCGAAGCAATACGCTTAACTATCTACTCATTCAATGTCCATTTTTACTTAGTCAATTCATTCAGTTCACAATAAATTAAACGCAAGATTAAGTCCATGCCATAAAAAAATAATGTAAATGCGGAAGTCCTAACTATTACAACCCTAAAATCTGAAAGTCACGGTACAAGGACTTTAACATGTCTAAGGAATCCATACTGTCTGAAATAACTAAACATCAATGTCTGGAATGGAAATAGATATTAAAGAAGATCTTTGGGCGGCCTGGCACAGATAGAAGGTCACCCTCAATCTGTCAGCAAATGGCCTCAAGCTAAAAATCAGGTCGAGTAGCAGCCTCCGGATCGCAATCTACACTGAAAAAGAATACAGCAAGGTAGTATCAATACAAACACTATGTACTAGTAGATATCATAGGCCGACTAAAATTAGTATCATGCACGAATCATAAAATCAATAAAGTAGACAGACCAGTCAACAACACATAATCAGATAGCCAACACCAAGTCAACCAATGATATTAACAAATCAAGTCAACAGAGGCAACCAATGGAATAAACCTCATAACAACATTCTCACTTACTCAGTCACTTGTCACTGGTGTACATACATGCTAATTGGTGTCTTTGCCTAATAGCTATGATCTGCAGGGGACCCATGGCGTCCATGTACCCTCACTCCGGAATCTTACCTCAGATCACGAGCCTTTGACTTAGGCCACATCCTCACCCCCTGTCAAATGTGCCCAAAATCTAGGTTACATCCTCACCCCCTTTCAAATGCGCATTTTCTATATATATATATATATATATATATTGTCACATCACTTGTAATGAGCGATTATCAAGTAGTATATCATTTTCATCAAGAAGATCATACTAACTTCTCACCACAATTATCATCAAATTATAGATCACCACACATCGAATAATGGCATTTAGCCCACATTATCACTCAATCAATAGCATATAGGAATTCCAACCACACATTAGGCCTGAGGAGTAGACATGTTTTCTCCTATCAATCTCATAACACATACGATCAACTAATCAAAGTCTAACTCAAGTAAACCATAACCTACCTTAATTGCAGAGTTGGAACAATGCGAATCACTCCGCAATAGCCTTTCCCTTTCATAATGCCTCGGAACGCTCAAAGTCTAGAAATTAAGATGTTAAATAAGTCACAACACTCTAGTCAACAATATCAATTCAATGAACACCCTTCCACTTTACCCCTTTCTAATGGGTGAATGCTTACTAGGTGTAAATCATCCTAACATTGGCCTTAGCAACCATAAACTATCAATTCATAAGGTTATTCATTCAAGTTATCTCTGACAAGCAATTTCTGTGATTAAGCTACCATTTTTATGAAACCTTAAGTCTCAATTCACTTTGTTCATGTCTCTAATGGTTCAAATCTTAATTAGAAATGATAACCCAAGCCTTTAGATGATAACCACAGAATAATATTCATAACCCACCAACCATTAAAGGTCTATTAAGTTCTAGGGTTATTAGTCCTCAATTCACCATTGTAGACCCATTAGAAAGATGATAATCTTAGAGATGAATGCGTAATGAAGAGGAAGGATTGAGACTTACCTCTCAAGAATATTCTTGCCCTAGCCTTAGAATTTTGCCCTAGGTGCTCCTCGGAAATTGTTTTGGATTTTTATGAATAAAGAATTCAGACTAAGTGTTTAAAAACTGGGATTCTACCCCCCTCGACCGCTGCGGCCGTCGTTCTGTCTGTTGCATCAGACGTCCACTTAATGCCAACTTCCGCTGTGGGGAGCACGGACCTACCATAGCGCAAGTGCTACAGTGGCCCGGTGTCTGCCATAGCGGACATCCCCATTTATGGCAATTCCGCGGTGACGAGAGATCCGCCACTACAGCGGTCCCATCGCAGCGGTATTTCGCCCGCCGCAGCGGTTCCATTGAACCAGTGAGCTCGCTAATCTCACCAGTTTTGTACTCTACTTTTCCAAATTCGTAAACACAAAGAGGGCACTAGATACCAGAAACTTACCCAAGTTTTACCATTGGATCCAATTTTTCGACTAATTCCCGAGGCCATCTGCTCACATACCATACACATAGACACACATAAAAATGCGCTACGAATGCGCCCGTGGACTTGGAATTCCCAACAGAGGTCTCATTGACAGAGTCAACCCCCGACGCCTTAATTCCAATTCCCAAACCAAGTCCCAAAATGCATCCGAGTGTATTAGGAACCGAACCAAATACACGCATAAGTTCTAAAAAACCATCTGGACCTCTCGGAATCTACGGAATCCCGAAAAAGGTCTGTTATCCAAAATTCAACTTTGGGTCAATTATTTTTCACTTTAAGCCTAAATTTCACAAACGTTGCTCGAATTCGGTCTAGACACCTCGAGAAGCGTGCCAACGGTCCCCTCGGGTAAAAAATGAGCTAATCTATACTTGGGAAAGGGCGAAAATGCCGAAAATGCCGAAAAGACCATAACCACCAAACGAGTCGTTACACCTAGGGTTTGCGAAGAAAGGGAAGAGAGAGAGAGAGAGAGAGAGAGAGAGAGAGAGAGAGAGAGAGAGAGAGAGAGAGAGAGAAGAGGGGGGTATAGGGGTTGTTTGGTGTAAATAATGAAAATGGAGGTATTGCCCCTTTATCTGTATGTGGGATTGGGCCGGGTCTTGGCCTGTTTTGGGCTGGACTAGGTCCAAGTCGTAAAAAAAATATAAGGCTGGCCCTTTATGTATATAATGCATACATTATATGTATACCTAATGTATACACCTATATATAGAGTAAAGTAGATAATTTAATAAACGGACAAAAACTAAAATATTGATTATTGGTTATAACATTTCAATTATAAACAAATTATGACATAATTAACCTATTAAATAATTTAAAAGTAGCCAACTGTGTAAATGGGCTTAATTTTGCGAATATGGCCTTAATTGATTTTAATCTGACTGATTATTTCAATTATGGCCATATTTTGACTAATTAGCCAAATTTAAAATTAATTGCACTAATGACCTTAATTAATTTGAGCCAATGAATTTGGTTATTTTAATTAAGGTCATTAAGAGGCTAATTTTACAAAAATGACCTCAATTTCCTTAAACCATGAGTTGGTTAATTTAATTGTGGCCATAACAAAATTAATTAAACGATTAAAAGTCAATTTGCAACAATGACCATCTAATTGATTAAGACATTTATAGACAATTATAAATACTTTTGACAAATTATATAAGTATACAAAATTAAAGATTAAGGGGTGAAATGATTAATTATTTTAATTACTCAAACTCCTTGAATTGAAGGGAATAAAGTATTTGCTAATTTTGATTTTTTGACAATTTAAACAATTAAATAAATGATTATTTTAAAAAAAAAAAATGCCTTTTTCTTTGATTAAATCTAACAAGCATCTCATAAAAGGTACCAATTAATTTCTAAATAATTTGTGATGTCATAAAAACCTTTTTACCAATTTAAAGGAGTGAAATATTGATCTGAACAATTTATATAAAAATAATTTAAACCCTTTAAGGTGCATAGCTCATTTTATTTATTGTCCAAGGATTCTGAGTGATTAAAATAAACTACGGGAGGACAAAAATTAGGTGTCAACAATGCTCAGAAGGATCAAAAGTAGCATAGCTAGGAGAGGTAGGTGCAGGAGGGACAGGAGATACAGGTTGTTGTGAAGTGAAAGTGGTAGATGGCATGAGATCATTGGCAACATTAGTTGATAGTAGTTCTAATACTGGAAAAATAGGATCAGGAGAGGTCTGCATATGTTTAAATGGAAAAACATCTTCCTTAAATATGATATGTCTGTTGACAAATAATGTGTGAGAGTGCATGTCATATAGAACATACCCTTTTTGAGTGGAGGAATATCCTATGAAAACTGCAGGAATGGCTCTAGATGAAAATTTGTCATGAGGTTTGGGACAAGTAGCATAACTCAAACAACCAAACACCCCGAGGTGAGATAAGGAGGGTTGTACAGTAACTCAAAAGAAGATTTGTATTTAAGGAATTTATATAGCAATCTGTTAATGACGTATACAGCAAGAGATACACACTCTCCCCAGAATTTGAGAGGAATAGATGCTTGAAATCTCAGTGATATAGCCATTTCTAGGATGGTTCTACGTTTTCTCTCAGCAATGCCATTTTGCTGAGGAGTGTATAGACAAGTTAACTGATGAGCAATACCCATATCACATAGTAAATTTTGAAAGTATGAACTAAAAAACTCCATTCCGTTATATGTTCTAAGATTTTTAACAGATTTAGAATGAATGTTCTTAGCCTGTGTTAGAAACAGCTTTAAGACCACAAAGGTGTCAGACTTTCGGACAATCAAATAAATCCAAGAATATCTAAAGAAGTTGTTATATCCCGTATTTTTGCACGTTGGATTATTCGTAAGCTAATCGACATAAGTTTAGGACAAGATTATTTTTGAGATATGAGATAAGGACTTTTAATTCCGATTTTAATAAGTGCACGATTTGCTTGTAAATTTTAATTAGTGTGGAGATATTAGTGAAGTGGGATTAATTGACCATGATTAGAATATTAAGTGGGGATTTGTTACATCCCGTGTTCTCATGCGCTGAAAAGTGTGCGAGTTAAATGATAATTAGTAACGGGCACGAGGTTATCCCACAAGCTTATAGGTGGTTAAAGTGATGGTATACATGTATCGTAAGGATTAGAAGTTAAACAAATCGAAGGAAATAAGTTTCGCCAAGCTTCGAAATTATTTGAATTAAATACGGTCCAAGCTATAATATCCCATATTTTGGACTAGGGAATTGAATCGTCCAACATGAGCAAGTTTACCCGAGCCCAGAGAATTTTGGTCATATTCAAGTATGAACATGAAGAACTCACTATATAAAACGATAAAGGCCCAAAATTATTTAGGGCCTAAAAGTTGGATGACAGTGATTGGAAATAATATTTATGTATGGCAAAGAGGCTATGGACTAGAGTTCTACCACATGATTATGATAATGAGTATATGAAGTATGTTAAAAATAATTATTGCATAAGTGAATTGAGATTTAAGGAAATTAATTACTTGTGCAATTAAATAAATATAACTAGAATGGTAACATGTTTGCTAACCACACCTACACGTGGAATCATGGGAAATGGGCAACAAAAGTGTGACTATGTACCTATAGTGGTGTGGTGGCAGTGATTACAAAGTCACTATGTAAATATATACAAGTAGGCATCATTAGGATAAGAATAGAGTGTAGAAAAGTATTGGCTAATGATGTACAACCCACGGTCCACAAAGATATAGGGTCTATATTTCTTCATATCGTTTCACTTGAAGACATGATTGAGGAAAAGAATATATATCATTTTGGAGGGCAGCAAACTCGTACTCCATTCACTGTGGAAAATAACGAGACTTTATCCAAAGTATTAATCACAACACAGAAACAAAAATGGGGAGGACGACGTAGAGGTTATACCCATGTTGATTTTATCCGGGTGATAGCAAATTGGAGGATTCTTCTATGTAAAGTAAGATGAAAGAAGAGGAGTTCATAGAAACAAGGTAAGCATTCTACTCTCCGAGGTATATTTAAATAAATCCAGTTCATAGCTAAATTATGAGACGAGAACTACGAAATTAATTGCGGGAAATCGGATAAATGGTTATTGTTATCATATGGACTGTTTGGTGGTTGTTGTAAATTATATTGTGGGCTGGAATATCGTGAGAGTGGCCATAGTTGTTGTTGTTATGTTTGTTGTTATACTATGTATATACGAAAATAAAGAAGTGTATACAAGCATCGGTATAGGAATTTATATTCGGTTGTTTTGGAAGTGATGTAGGAATGGATTTGATTCTATTTGAATATGTATTTGTTAATATTGTTATTGGTATTGTGATTGATATTTTGGCTAAATTGTGGGAATTGATGGAATAAACACGAACTTGAGAATAAAATCGCCACTTGGAAAGAGTTGAGTTTGTAGGTCATTTTCTCATTATAATCCTATGATATAAGGATAGAATTTGTAGTAAATGACTTCCTTATCTTATTAAGAATGTTATTAAGTTAATAAAGGAGCATACAAAAGGTGACATGGGTTGTACAGATCCTACTTCAAGCTTGACGATCATTATAAAGTATTATGAGATTATTATGGATATATAAGTTGTGTTGTTGAGATCTATTTTTGTCATTTTGGTTGTTATTGTGATATATGGAATTGGGGAGGTGCTATCTGTTTCGTTTTAGGATCAAATTATCAATTGATATACACGATATACGAAAGCCATCTAAAGTCGTACATGTATTTCCTTGTTATAGGCTTAGCATCAGCATTAAGATGAGTTCGTTTTGGGTTTATATTGGCGACTTAAGGTATGTAAAGTTATCCTTTCTTTCTTTTTGCATGATTCATATGAAACGAACAAACGACGAATGTATAAGTTCCTATTCCTAGAGACACTAGGATGGTTAATGTTCTTTCTTTCCATAAGCTATTTCATATGATTTTGATACGTGTCTATGATTCCTGAAGTTCCTTTTGACATAATTCATAATGACGTTCGAGGGATACTTGACATAACTGCCTTCGTTGATATTCAAGTGTTAGTTCATTCTGTCTATTCTATCGAGTCTCAGATGATGATTTGATTTGCATATGGTTACTCACTACTCTGCTCGTGCATACTGTCATTATATCTTTCACCGAGTCCCGAGCCGGGTATGTTCTCATGCACAGTTCACTGCATTGTTCACTGAGTCCCTCACTAGAGGGTCGGGTACGGTATATGTATATATATGATGATATGATGATATGATGATATGATGATGTGATTATGGCGCCAAGGATGGTATGATGACTTTATTCACCGAGTCCCATAATGGGCCGGGTACGATATATGATAATGACATGCATGTTTTACATTTCATAAGGCTAGTGTATTGGTACTTTAAATGTCATACTTGTCTCCTATGATCTCTATTTCAGTCGTGATTCTCTTTGTTGTATTTCATGCTTTATGTACTCAGTACATATCTCGTACTGACCCCCCCCCCTTTTCTTCGGGGGGGCTGCGTTTCATGGCCGCAGGTACAGATACTCGATTTTGCGATCCTCCAGCTTAGGACTTCTACTCAGCTGTCTTGGAGAGCTCCATTGTTTCGGAGCCTAGACTTTTGGTACAGATCCTTTTGATGTATATATATGTTTACCCAAGGGTACGGCCAGGCCCTGTCCCGTCATATTTCACTATCGATACTCTTAGAGGTCTGTAGACATATGTGTGGGTTGTGTATAAGTTTGTTCAGCTGTGTCTATACGATGTGCTATGGATATGTTCGTCTGTAATGGCAGCCTTGTCGGCTTGCGTATGGCATTGATCTGTAATGGCAGCCTTGTCGGCTTGTGTATGGTATTGATATGTAGTGGCAGCCTTGTTGGCTTGCGTATCATATTATGTTTGCTTAGTTGTGACTCCTCAGGAGACAGGTTATATATATATATATATATATATATATATATATATATATATATATATATATATATATATATATATATATATATATATATGATGACGTTATGAACCTTTGGAGTTCTTTTGCAAGCTTCCATATTGTTCATAGATTCAGTTTGACTATATCTAACAGGTACGTATGTGAGTGTCCAGCTCGGGCACTAGTCACGGCCCACGGGGCTGGGTCGTGACAGAAGTCATCCACAATGCTAACAAAAGACCTCTTCTTATTATGAGTGGGAACTCTGTAAGGTCCCTAAATATCAAAATGAACCAGTTCAAACACATTGCTAGAGGTATGACTACTCAAAGGAAATGGCAGTTTAGTGGTGTGCTTAGCTAGTGGGAAGCTGTACAACGAGGTTGTGCAGATGATTGCAACTTTAAACTTCTAATGAACTCCTGATTTTGGATTACATCTGAGGGAGCATGGCCTAGTCTTCTATGCCACACAGAAATAGTTTCAGAGGTGCCACCGCATTAGAACTTCTTTTATATGATAGCTTGGAACTATTGAAGTAATTTGTTGAGTGATTCCTTCCCTTAGTATGTAGATTCCACATTCTTCTCTACCAATCCCCTTGATCTGTCCAGTGTAGAGATCCGGGAAAACACAGAAATCAGGGAAAAACAGTACTGCACACTTAAGAGCCTTAGTGATTTAAGACACAGACAACAAGTTGTACTTGAATTCTGGAACAAATAGAACATTAGTGATGACTTGATCTGTAAGCACATGTGACTCTCCAATATGAGACACTAGAACTACATTTCCAATAGGTAAGTGAACTATATTTCTCTCAGATTTTGGAACATGTTTAAGTTTGTCTAGCATGTCAATTTTTGATGTCATGTGATTAGTGGCTCCAGTATCAATTGTCCACTCTTTAGTCACATATTTTGACACCAAAGCACACAACATACTAACTGCAGTAGCTGCCTTAGCAGACTCAGTTCCACTTTCACTTCCTTTGGACAACAACTATAGGATTTGCTTGTACTGATCATGAGTGAAAAAACCAGTTGGGAAGGAGTAGGTTGCATTTGTGATAGACTTTGACTAGTTTTAACCTAGTTAGAATACACTCCACCTTTATTCTTTGACTTCCAACTTGGTGGATAACCTACTATTTTGAAACACTGATCCTTGCTATGATCTTTGTAACCACATACCTCATAGATGACAAACGACTTCTGTGTTTTATTCATGTGATTTCCATAGTGACCACCAACTGGTCCACCTGGTCCACCAGGATTACCACCACCTAGTCCATCATAGTTACCACTTCTTGGCACACCATGATGACCACTTCCTAATCCACCAGGATAACCACTAGCTAGATAACTACTTCCTTTGTGATTTCCACCTCCTTTGTGACTAAACAAAGTTGTTTCTTTTATTACACCAGGACAGATACCAGTGTGCACAGAACTAGCAAGGCTTCTCTGACTCTCCTGATCTATCATGAGTGAGTATGCTTTGTTTAAACCAGAAGTTAGTGACATCATGAGGATTTGGCCTCTTGCTTGAGAGTAAGTCTCATTTAATCCCATTAGAAACTGAAGCAGTCATTGATATTCAAAGGATTTAAGGAATTTCTTAGACTCAGGGCAAGGACATCCTGGACATGGCATTATAGCATCAAATTCATTCCATAAGTCACTCAGTTTTGAGAAATAGTCTGAGACTGACATAGTTCCTTGAGTACATGTATGAATTTCTTTGTAAAGATGGAATACATGTGATCCATTTATTATGCAGAGAATGAGTGTGATCGATTACCGATGTTGATAAATTCATTGCTTCAGTACTTGCTGTTCCAGTTGTTTTGTTCGTGTTGTTTGATTGTACATTTCCAGTTTCTGCAGCTACGCTCGTCATTGATTTAAGTTGAATTTAAAGATAACTTCGAATTTTGAACTCAAATTTTGATACTTACTCGTGATTCAAGTTTGTTTCTCGTTGAATTAAGTATTTGTTAGCTTCCTACCACTGTATTGCTTGAATTTGCCTACGATTGGAGGCTTTGATACCATGATAACTCCATTAATGGAGAAGGAGGAAGCTTGAAGAAGAAGATAGAAGGGAGCAAGAGGAGGGAAAGACGGTTATGGAGAGAAAGTTATATTTTCATAATGAGAATGAATTCCCTCAATTGGGTTACAATGTGATGCATTTATAAACACACTTAACTAAATTGACTCCTCTAGTTGACTAACTTTATCTATTTAACTAAGTAGTGTAGTTAGTCTAACCATGATAGCTTGCTAACCAATCCTACATGTCAACAGAAGCATATATTCGGACAATGCTTATAATGGTGATGTGTCTCATACACAGGATATTAAAGTAGAAGCAATGCTTATTTTGTAAGATAACCTCCTTTAGTGAATGATAAGATACCGCATCCAGCATCTTTAAAATGAAATTAAAATTCATGTGCATTTCTAATAGTCATCTTTGATTATGTAGGTCATACTTGCAGCCTACTGAAACAGTATTTTTCCCTACGATTTATACCATTTTCCCTTGCAATTTATACCACTATAGGAATCTATCTTTTTACTCGTTAGAGATAGCTGAAAGTCGAAAGCCGAAGGCCGAAAGAGTAGATATTTTATGTAGTGATGTTTTTTAGGATGATTATGTAGTGTTGTTTTTGAACTTTCATTCCGTTCAAAAATTTCTTGGATAGGTGTTTTAGTAAGTCGATTGCTTGTGCTAAAATGTAGTAGTGTTTGCACAGTACATAGTGCCAATCCAATATGGGCTTGTTAATCAAGGCATCTCAATGCCCAAACCAAGAATTGAAATTCGAAAGCTGGTAAACTTTTTTGGTAAATGCACATATTCAATATATGTGACGCCCCTATATAATTATGTACTCTTCACTCAACAGGTGATTCTAGCAAGGGTAGTTTAAGACATAGAAGAATGCTGCAACCAGAAATTTGAACCTGCATGATTAGACAAAAAGGGCTATTATTTTTAAGTAATAATAATTTAAAGTAAGAACTTTATGCTTATTTATTCAAGTAATTAAATAGATCTTTTAAATTTCATAAAACTTGATTCAAAGTCTCAAATACAAGAAGAGCACCTAATCTACACAACCACCTTTTAGGAAGGGTTTTGTTTCAATTAGGCCTCTAAGTTACAATAAGATTACCTAATCTACACAGCCACCTTCTAGGAAGGGTTCTGTTTCAACTTCAGCTAGGCATCTAAGTAGTTAATTGTAAATTATCACACTAAAACTTGTACGGATCTATGTACATTTTTTCTCAATGTCATATCGTTTTCGTTGCATCCAATTCTGGAATTGGCACTACTGCTTGACGGTCCATAAGTTCCATGCCTTCATCGCTGTTAGTGTTGATTATCTCTTCATATTCTTCTTCTTCTTGACAGGTTAATTTTGGTAGCCCACAATTTCTTCTTTCTGCGTTGATCCAATACCTGAATAAGACAGAAATCTCCAAGCTATCTTGTGCAAATGAATGTTTGTAGTCTTCAAGTTGAAATCTTGCCGCGCTAAAAGCTGCCCCCGAAGCTACTGATGATGATTGAATAGTTAGGATATCTCTAGCCATTTTTGAGAATAATGGAAATGACTTGCCATGCTCCCTCTACCATCCTAAAATATCTTCGCTGTCGTCGTCGTGCACAATGATGCTTTGCAATCCTTGATTAAGATAAGGATCAAGATCACTTTTATTTTGAGTAGAAGCAATACCAAGCCATGCAACATTCATTGATTTATCAAATTTTCTATTGCTAAATTTAGCCTTATTTTTTTGTGAAGGGCGTTCAATTCCACTTCTACTTTTCAAAGATTTATAATTATTATACATTATTTTATCTTTTAATTCTATGCTATGTTCACACTCTTCAACATTTGGATGTTCGTTAGGAGGAATTTCTAGCTGTAAATAAATTTTTTCAACAAGTCCTTGAGCACCTCTTAATTTTAAAGACGGGTCAAGTATACAAGCAATCAAATAAACATCGGAAATAGGAAAAAAATACTTTTAAAATTTGAGAATCATTTCATCAACGGCTTCCTCATGTTCGTTTGATTCTCTATATTCCGCAAATAGTTTTGTAAGTCCGCATTTGTGCAATTGTAGGATAATATTTACTGGAAAATGCTTTTGTTGCAAAATAAAAAATTTCTAAAAAAATACATAACCCTTCAATTTCATTCCAATCACTATCTTGTATTTGTTCAATGGGATGATAATGATGTGCATTAAAAACATATTGAAGGGGTTTTTGATATTAGTGAGCAACAAGTAGCATTTCATATAAAGAATTTCACCTAGTACAAACTTCTTTCGGAACTTATCTAACAGGAAAATTTTGCTCAACACAATATTTTGTAAACAAATTAATTCTACTTTGTTTATGAGAACTAACAACTTATTGACAAGCATATCGTATTTTTTTAGAGAACCCTCAAATAAATCAAGATCATCTTTTACAACTAAATTGAAAACATGGCATGCACATCGGACATGAAAAATATCAAGGTTAATTGGGCAAATTCTTATAGCCATAAGTTCAGCACTATTAGTCATGGAAGAAGCATTACCAAATGTAACAGTTAATACTTTGTCAAGAAGACCATATAATTGCAAAACCTCTTGAACATTTGTAGAAATATAAGAACCTGTTTTTCTCTCATCAATATATTTATAACTAAGTATACACTTTTGCATATTCCAATTATGATCAATCCAATGTGTCATAACAAATAAATAATTATTGCCATTAACACTGCGACCTATATTAGAAGTGACATGCACTCTAGTATCTAAGTGATGGAACACACAACGCATATATTGACAATAATCACTTTGAAATTTAAAAATGTCGGCTCTAACGGTGGATCTAGGAATACCTTGAAAAGTAGGGTTATGCATAGCTCTAATATAATGCACAAACCGGTGTTAGAAGGAAAACAAAACGGCAAGCCACAAGCTGCAACCATTTTAACTAGTTCCTCACGATCTCTATCGTTATTATAAGCAATTTGAGTGACAGCGGGGTTAGAAGGATTTAAAGTTTGTTGGACCATATTAGATCCCCCAACGGATCCATCGGGAGAGACACTACTAGCGCCGGTCGGTGTGTTTTTAAGTCCGACTGCTAATCGAGCATCTGAGTATGGTTTTCCAACACATGTTCTCAAGTGTCTATCTAAAACACTCGTCCCACCCGCCCCTCCATCGCTTTCGTGTTTTTTAACTACTTTACATTTGTGACAAGTAGCGTATTGTTTAGCTTAATCTAAAGTCTTGAATTTCCATATGGGACTAGTTCTAGGATGTTGCGCCTTAGTCGAACCCCAAGTAGGACGTTTAGGGGGAAGACCAGCTCCAAACTAAGATGTAGTCCGAGTTGGAGCTTCGGTAACGGGACTAGTAAGTGTGTTATTTAAATCTAATTCCTATCTTCTTCTTCTTCTTCTTCTTCTTCTTCTTCTTCTAAATTTTCAAATTCATCAAAATCTAAATTACCATAAGCTCTATCTAAGGTTTCATTTTGTAATTCTAAATCTTTTGGGATAGGAGGAAAACCAGGGGGAGAATTAAAATCAGTTTCATCAACATAAGTAAAATAGTCCGTATTGTTTCTAACTTGAATTTTAGATTTACTAGAAGAACCATGTTTACCCTTACTACTACGGCTAAAAGGGTTAGGGATATCGACAGTTTTACCTATGACAAAGATCGTAATTTTTTTGACATATTTTCAAAGTATAATAAAATAAAATATGAAAATTAATTGAAAAAAAGACGCAAATAAAATACAAGAATTAAATAAATTAAAGGATGGAACGAGTGTACCAAACATCTGCATAAAAGCAAACGTAACCGTAAACGTTGAAATTGAGATTTGGTTACTTAAAGCTTGAAAGTTGCTCCAAAATCCAAATATTGCCTAATTCACCAAAATAATAACAATAATATTTCACCAAATATTAGAGAGAGATATAATTGATAACAAATATTAGAGAGAGAGATAATTGATGGACGATTTGTGTGAAAATGAATAAGAATGAAGAGGTATTTATAGTTTAGAAATTTAGGTTAAAATGCAATTTATGTGGGTGATTTTTTTTTTCGGGGAAGGGGGACTCCAGACGGTCTGATTTTGGACTCAACCGTTGGAGTCTCAATGTTCTCATTTTGGTCCAATTGACCGTTCAACGGTCTGATTACGAATAAAAAAAAATCCGGCGGGTCAGGATCGGGTCAGCCGATCCGGTACCGAGCCTGACTTGACCGGGACTGACCTTCCGTACCACTACCCTTCCCCCTACCCCCTTTAGCCGATCCCCCTAAACTAATCGGGATCGGGACGGTCCGGTACCGGACCGGGCCGGAGCCGGAGCCGGGACTGGATCGGGACTGACCCGGCCATACTGACACCCTTAACTGTAGGTAGCATCTCAGGAACAATACAATAAAACAAACAAATATAACAATCACTAAATTATAAGATTTGAGCGACTAAACTCACCACACTTCACCAAATATTTCAATTATCAAAATTTATTGTCTGGGAGCAGTGTATCCACCTTGTTATAGCAATATAAATGACTCCAACTATAAATAGACTCTCCAGTTTATAATTGACAAAATAGAATATGCATCTAAGCATAAAGGTCCTTTATTTGGTAAGATATCCTCTTTTTATTTATACTATTGTTTAATTTTCTATTATTTCTCTACCAACACCACTAAAAATTCATTGTTGAAAATTTTAACTTTTCCCTTTGATCCTTTTATCTTTTCGTCGGTTTTCTTTCTCTAACAGATTTTTCAAATTCAGTTGTTCAGTCTCCTTAAGTGCCAGCACTTTAGCAGAAACAATAAGAAAAAGGCGCCTTACTATTGCACTTCAGTTGTAAAACGTCAAAGAGATCCTAAATTTTATGTGTATTTCTTTACCACATTATGGTTCTAAGCTCCATGCCAACAGGTTAAAGTCATTGACATTCTACGGGAAAGTAAAATCTAATTTTGCCCCTCGTGTTATATTAGCAAAATGAAAAAGAGATCTCCTACAAATTTCATCCAACATAGCTTAGAAAATCTTGACGAATGTTGTAACTCAACAAACAAAACAAACAGACTGAATTACATATTAAAAGAGTATCATCCATATAACAAACTTTCAAACAAAATAAAAAACAAAAACAAAGCAGAGGATCTAGTAGGTGCTGCAACACGACCCTCTACCTTGACCTCGTGCTATGCCTCTGGCAGCGGGTGTGGGTGCGGATACAAGCTCTTGATCTCCAGCCATGGATGAACAAGTGTGAGAGAATGACACAATGAAATTAAAATCCAAACAGACAAGTACGCACGATAACGAATGAAAGAATATCAATTTTTTTCTAGTGGGTTGTCTGGTTCGTTTTAAAAAAATCTATATGGCTTTAAAAAGAATAAGTATATTCATTTTCTAAAATGAACCACCAAAGAAAAAAATTATTACGTTACTTAAAAAAATAAATCTACTAAAAAAACTGGGTAAACTTATACTTTAAAGCCACGTGACATCTTTTTAATTAACAAAATAAGCTAAATAAGTTTTTTGTAAAATTTCGTCAACGAAAACGGTATATTTGTACCATCCCTGTAACGACATCATTATATATACATAACTTTTTTAACGAGAGATATATGTGCTCTAAATTGCAAAGTTGATAGATATATTTACATTTTTCCCAAATGAAAAATAGCATTACGTTGAGAGAGCTAGGGGTAGAATTGGAAGCATGTTAAATTCAACGAATCTCAAAAGCGCTCCTCCGTATAGCGCCCATTTCCCCCTCTGTTTCAAAAAAATTTCAAATTCTACTCCTTGTTCCTCCTTCAACTACGCCGTCGTTTAGGGCCGAGAGAAACAATCACACAGAGAAAATTGAATCATTTGCGCCTCTCTTTCCTTTCTTCAATTACATAATTACGGTTTTTTTTCACTGTCTGAGAGAGTGAGAGTAGTTTTTCGCACCAATTTTGAAGTTTACTGTAAAAGATCCATAAACCCCCCAAAATTTTTCCTAAATTCCATCAATCTGTTTTGTTACATTACCATTAATTTTGCTAGGAGTAATTTTTCAAAATGGCTCCGAAGAACCAGAACAAGCCGCCTCTTCCTAATTTTTCAACTCCTTTAAACGTAAGCATTTCTTCTTTTTTTCTTTCTCAAAACCCATTTTGCTCTATACAGGTCTGTACTTGGGTTATGCTCATTTCCTCTGCTTGTGTGTAGTTTTTATTGGTTACATTTTAGGATGACTTTTTTTTTACCGTACTTTTCCATGTTCATTGTTTATCTTAAGCATTATATTTTTGCTATTTGTGTTGTCAGTGGTTTTTTTTTTTTTTTTTGGGATTATGAGTATTTTTACATGGGTTATATTCATTTCCTCTGATTGTGTAGCTTTTGTCGACGAATTTCACTTTTTGGTACATTTTTAGGATGACTTTTTGATCGTACCTTTCCATGATCATTGTTTGTATTAAGAATTGTGTTTGTATGTATGTTCTTTTGCTTTTTTAGTATGTGTTTTTAAAATAAATAAATAAATTGTGAAGGAGTGCCCTAGATTCTGGGCATTTCTTAGTTGGCGTTTGGACATGCGAATTGTGAAATTTGGAAAAAAGTAGTATTTGAGCTTGTTTGGATGGGCTTATGCCTATAAGCTACAAACAGCTTATAAGCTAAAAAAAATAAGTTGGGGTAGTCTAACTTATTTTTTCCAACTTATGTTTTTTTGGCTTATAAGCTGTTTTTTTGGCTTATAAGTCAAATGGGCCCAATTATTTTTTTGAGCTTATTTTAAGCACAAAATGACTTTAAGCTGGCCAGCCAAACACTCAAAAAAGCTGAAAACATCTTATAAGCCAATCCAAACGGGCTCTTTGTTTTCAAAGTTGAAAATGGTAGTATTTGCAAATTGGAGTTGTTTTTGGACATGAATACAAATTGGAGCTGTTTTTCAATCTTTGTGAGTGGTTAGGAGTAAAACTTGTGAAAACAGCTACTTGAAGTTGAATTCTGAAAAATTGTAACAATTCTATGACCAAACAGTTTTCCGGAATACATTTCGGAAAAAGTAAAACTATCCATCACCCAATGGGCACTTATTTTGACTTTTAAAGGCAGAAACTACTAATTTGTTTCTATGTTTTCTAAGTGTTCTTTTTGTGGGTTCCTTTACTTGGTCGAGGAAGAGTACTGTAAATTCTGAGTATTTCTTATTTTGATGTTAAGGGCAGAAGTTCCAAACTTGTTTCTGTGTTTTTTTTTTTTTCGTTTTCTTTTTGTTGGTTCAGTTATGTGGTCGAGGAAGTACTGTGAATTCCGAGTATTTTTTTTATTTTGATGTTCAAGGGCAGAAGTTCCTCATATGTTTGTGTGTGTTTTTTCGTGTTCTTTTTGTGGGTTCCGTTATGTAGTCGAGGAAGAATACTGTAAATTCTGAGTATTTCTTATTTTGATGTTCCTTATTTTTGGGTGTTACTGTTTGGTTTGCAGAGTAATTACACAGCAGGTGAGGTTTCAGTGGAGAAGAGACGGAGAATAGGCAATCCAAAAATGCCGTCCACAGCTACTGGTGCAAGAACCCGGCAAGCATTTGCAGTGGTGAATGGGGTTGCTGATCTGCCTCCACCAAATAGTGGTCCGCCAAGTAGTGCAGGTTCAGACAGCGGGATCGTTGAATTTAGCAAAGAAGACATTGAAGCTTTACTCACTGAGAAATTGAAAACCAAGAACAAGTATAACATAAAGGTTAGTGTAGTGAATGAACTGTTTTTCAGATTAATGGTAATATTCGTGTGAATGTGGTTGTAGTTTTGGTTATTTTGTAAATTAAGGTGCTAACAGTAAGGGGTTGTTTGCTAGGGTGTATAAGAATAGTACTGAATAGGGTGTATTAGTAATGCTGGTATTAGTTATGCGGGGGTTATTTTTTATCGATTGCTTGGTTTGTTGTATTAAATATCATGCTTTACATAATTTCTAAATAGTACTAAACAGGATGTATTAGAAAAGGAACAGTCCTGGTTTGTTAGTGCCATGATGATTTACTATGTATAAGAAATTAATAATAGTAGTGAATAGGGTCAGGTATTAGTTATACAAGGTTGAAAACACTACCAAACAAGGGATTAAATAATACTAAAGCTAATACCATCATTATTTTCTTTAATACCTCCTACCAAATGACGCCTGAGTTATAGAAGTAGCCAATGCAATGCATGGAAAAGTAACTGTTTTTCAGATTACTTCAATTTTTTTATCGATTGCTTGGTTTGTTGTATTAAATATCATGCTTTGCATAATTTCTAAATAGTACTAAACAGGTTGTATTAGAAAAGGAACAGTACTGATTTGTTAGTGCCATGATGATTTACTATGTATAAGAAATTAAGAATAGTAGTGAATAGGGTCAGGTATTAGTTATACATAGGTTGGAAACACTACCAAACAAGGGATTAAATAATACTAAAGCTAATACCATCATTATTTTCTTTAATACCTCCTACCAAATGACGCCTGAGTTATAGAAGTAGCCAATGCAATGCATGGAAAGGTAACTGTTTTTCAGATTACTACAATTTTTTTATCGATTGCTTGGTTTGTTGTATTAAATATCATGCTTTACATAATTTCTAAATAGTACTAAACAGGATGTATTAGAAAAGGAACAGTACTGGTTTGTTAGTGCCATGATGATTTACTATGTATAAGAAATTAAGAATAGTAGTGAATAGGGTCAGGTACTAGTTATACATAGGTTGAAAACACTATCAAACAAGGGATTAAATAATACTAAAGCTAATACCATCATTATTTTCTTTAATACCTCCTACCAAATGACCCCTGAGTTATAGAAGTAGCCAATGCAATGCATGGAAAGGTAACTGTTTTTCAGATTACTTCAATATGTATCTGCTTCATGTCTATTGATGTAAATATTTCCACTGTTTCTATTAGGAAAAGTGTGATCTTATGTCAGAATATATAAGAAGACTCAAGTTATGTATTAAGTGGTTCCAGCAGCTTGAAGGAAACTATGTTACAGAGCAGGAATCACTCAAAGGCTTGTTAGAGTCGGCTGAGAAAAAATGCAATGAGATGGGTATGGTTGTGTTTGCAATAGTATGAGTTTGTGCTATGGAATGAATTTTACACTTATATTAGCTTTTGTGTCTTATTTTAGAGATGCTAATGAAAGTCAAAGAAGAAGAGTTGAATTCAATCATTAAGGAGTTGAGAAAAAACATTGAGGCACTTCAGGCAAAGTTTGCCAAGGAGGAGTCAGCCAAGTTGGTAAGCTTTGCAGGGCAATGATTATGTCCTTTAAGTTTGGCTGTTTCTTAGAGCTTACTTTATAGATATAATTTTCTTTAAATTGCTTAATTTGTTCATCAGGAAGCTGTAGATTCTTATAATAGAGAGAAACATGCTAGAGATACAGCAGAGAAACTGCAAGCTTCCCTTTCAGAAGAGCTGAAAAGAGCTCAACAAGACAATACAAGTGCAAATCAGAAGGTAAGAAAGAATCTTGCGCATATTGTTTTGGCTTCATTTTATGTGAATCTGTCGGGAAGAACTTAGCTTAAAAATCCTAATATTTGCAGATCCAGTCACTAAGTAATACATACAAGGGGTTACAGGAGTACAACAAAAATTTACAGGATTATAACAGTAGGCTTCAGAAAGACCTTGGTACAGTCAATGAAACACTGAAGCGCGTGGAGGCGGAGAAAGCTGCAGTGGTTGAAAATCTCAGTGGACTAAGGGGTCATTATACTTCTTTACAGGAACAGCTCACTTCTTCTAGAGTAAGTCTTGAAGTATTTGTTTCTTCTGTTTATGTTGTACAAGTAGCTAGCATCACTAGTGATACTTTCATGATTATATATATTTACTTCTCTATTTCTGCACTTCGGTGGATTTGACCCCAATTTTTTACTTCAGTGGATCTTACCTAATTTTTTACTAGCGTATTGCTTTGTGGTTGTTATTGCTCTATCATGTCTTTATAGTATGTTTCCATGGTTTATTCGTTTCCATTATTTCATTTTCTTTTCATGCTGCTTGGAATTGCTTGTCCTTATGCTGAGGGTCTATCGGAAACAACCTCTCTACCTCCCAAGGTAGGGGTAAGGTCTGCGCACACTCTACCCTCCCCAGACCCCACTTTGTGGGATTTCACTGGGGTATGTTGTTGTTGTTGTTGTACTTCTCTATTTCTGCATTTTTGAGCGCCTTATCTATTGTGCTGCATTTGCTGAACACCTGTACTCTGCAGCAACAAGAAATATTACTTCACTTCAGGAATATTTAACACATTTCCATGTTTGTTTTGTTGATTTCTGCAAACTGTCCAGAATTTGATTGTATTACAATTCTTTTCAGATTTCTGAATGATGGTTTATGAATATTATAGGTGTTTTCTTGTCTGATCTTCGGCTCGACAATGGTGTTACATGTATTCTATTTGGGTGATTAATTTATTCATTTAATTTTGGGCTTTTCATGATATATATGTTACTCGGAGTTTGTTCTGCTTGTTTATCTGGACTACTTAGCTGGGTAATCTGAAGATCAGGTGTTGTTTGTCATCAACTGATTTATGTTATTATTTTACCTTTCGATTTCACAAGGCTGTTCAGGATGAGGCTGTCAAACAAAAAGAGGCTTTAGCAAGTGAAGTTGGATTCTTGCGAGGAGATCTGCAAAAAATTAGGGATGATCGTGATCAGCAATCGTTACAAGTCCAGATTCTAACAGCTGAAGTAATAAAATTTAAGGAATGCACTGGAAAATCTGTGGCCGAGTTAGAAGGCATGGCGATAAAGACCAATCAGCTGGAGGTTTGTTTGTGTTGATTTATCTCAACTAAGCAAAGCCAAATATATATATATGTGTGTGTGTGTGTGTGTATGGGTATGTATCTATCAGATAATAATCTCTTTTTGAATAATTTCTCAGGAGACATGTTTGTCTCAGTGTGAACAAATAAAAAGTTTGCAGCAAAAACTTGCCTTTGCAGAGAAGAGACTAGAGGTGACACATCATATCTATGACCCTTCTTTGTTTGAATTCACCAGTGTTATATCTAACCTCATGAGCTTTTAGAAGATAATCCTTTCAAATATTTCAAATGTTTAATCACTTTGTTAGATGTCCGACATGTCAGCTGTGAAGACAAAAGAAGAATATGAAGAGCAGAAGAGTGTTATTTTTGATTTGCAGAACCATCTTGCTGATGCCGAAACAAAAATTGTGGAAGGAGAGAAGCTACGTAAAAGGCTGCATAATACTATACTGGTACTTTACGATCACTAATGTGAAGCTACCTTAAATTGACTTTTGGATTCGAATTAGATGTTCACTCTGAATCTTCTGCCAATACAGGAGTTGAAAGGAAATATTAGAGTTTTCTGCAGGGTGAGGCCATTATTGTGTGATGACACTGTCAGTGCAGAAACAAAGGTTATCTCTTTTCCAACATCAACGGAAGCACAGGGAAGAGGCATCGATTTGATACAAAATGGTGTGCACTTGTTTATAGGCATTCAACCAGAAAGAATTTGTGTTTTCCTTTTGTATTTTAGTTTTTATTTTGATATTAAACTTCGAACTTTGTGTTTAAGGGCAAAAACAATCATTCACATTTGACAAAGTTTTCATGCCCGAGGCTTCACAACAAGATGTTTTTGTTGAGATATCCCAACTTGTACAGAGCGCTCTTGACGGTTATAAGGTGAGATATCTTTAAATTTTGTGCACCAAATGACATCTTAAGAAAAAGAATCAATACTCCGTAGCATTCTTAGTTATGTTTTCCTTGGAGGTTTCTGGTTGGGGTTACATTTGAAAAATAAACATTGCTTAATGTCTTTAAACTTTCAAATCATTGCTGAATGCGAAAGTAAATGTTTATCTGCAGCCTCACAAAAATTGTTAGTTTATTACCCTTCTTTTCCTTTTCAGGTTTGTATATTTGCTTACGGTCAGACTGGTTCTGGTAAGACTCACACAATGGTGGGCAAGCCAGACTCTGATAATCAGAAAGGGCTTATACCACGCTCTTTAGAGCAGGTATTCGAGACCAGGCAAGCTCTTCAAAAACAAGGGTGGAACTATAAGATGCAGGTTAGCAATGAAGGTTTGTCTTGATCGATTTGCTGAATTTGATTTGTTCTTTTCTCTGAAAGTGTTTTCACCATATTTCAGGTCTCAATGCTTGAAATTTACAATGAAACTATTCGGGATCTTTTATCGCCATCAAATTCGTCCAGTTTTGATGCATCCCGGCCAGAAAATGTAGGAAAGCAATATGCCATCAAACATGACGCCAATGGCAATACCCATGTATCCGACCTGACAATTGTGGATGTTCATTGCTATAGTCAGGTTTCTAAACTTTTTGGGCTGGCAGCAGAAAGCAGGTATAAACACCTGGTTATTTTTTCTTCAATCTTTTTAGCAATTTCTTATGTCATTTCATATGTCATTTTTTCTTCAAATCAGTGTTGTCAAAGGCGCACTTAAAGCGCGTTTAAGCTCTGAAGCGAGGCTCAAACCATGTTGAGCGCTTCGCCTCGCTTTATGTGCGCTTCAGTGTCATCATCAAGGCTCTAAGACATACTTTTCCTTGCCAATGAGCCTCCCTTGAAGGGGTGACACTAGATAATTCATATTTCACTTTATCGTAATATTTTTACAATTCCTTTGTCCATATATTTGTTATTCATGCTTATTATTATTAGTCTTGGACTAAACATATATAGATTTGTATTTTGCACCATTGCGTCTTTTTTCATTAAAGCCCACGCTTTATTTGCGCTTTGCGCTTAAAGCCCCAGTTGACCTTAGAGCTTTTTTGCGCTTTTCGCTTTTGATAACACTGACTGGCATCCGACAGTTTCTCTTGCCGAACAAATCCTTAACCTGTACATCTATCATTGACTAACTGCCCATAATGATACATCATATTGGCGCCACTAAGAGCCCGATTCATTTCATAAGGAAGTCAACTTTAATATTACAGTCTAAATCAACATGTAGACCATAACAAGAGTCTTATATAAGCAAAGGGGCCAAAACAAGCCTCTAGGCAATACAGCCCAAGATATATTTTTATCAAAGCACATCATAAGCTCTTTGGGGTGTTGCTCAGATTTAAATAAGAGTAATGAAAGGAAACGATACAGCCCAAGATATATTTTTATCATTCATATCACCAATACAACCCTCAGGCTTAAACATGAGCATGATATAGTCATATGTGAACATCATATCATTCATATATCATTTTTCTTTCATGTAAATATCACAAGTTGTAATTATAAGACGGTTAAACATCATCATAAGCATCATTGGAATTGTAGTCATAAAATTTACAGCATGGTAACACTCGAACCTGTTCTTCCCCATAAGTGCGAGTCCAGAGAACAACCTTGATTTATTTATGCACAAGACCTGAAACAAGCATTAGTTGACTTCCTTTTGAAATTATTCTAAAAGCTGGGTCTCCAATCACCTCGATCCTAAAGGCATAGTCCACTCACGTGGGGTGACCTCAAGGCACTGAAATCGTTGCTTCTTGAAATTAGAAGAAATTGGGTGGAGTTTGAGTTCTAGATAAAATGACAAAATTCAGGGGTTAAATTTTTTGTTAAAGATCATTAAATAGTCATAGTACTCCTTATTTAAATTAACTTGGTGGTTGAATTGTGATTTGGGGTGTAAACCTTCTTCAATACTACACTCAGGGGGTAAAATTGACATAACTTTGCGCAGAGACATCACATTGATGAAACTTTGAAGCATTAGAAACTAGATCCCAAGAGCTACAATTTTCCTTCTGAAACCATAGGTGAATTAATTTCTATACTAAGGGTTTGTTTGGTTGGAAACAAGTTATCCCAGGATAACTTATCCTGGGATTAGTTATTCACCCTCCCAAAGGGATAAGATAACACTACAATCCTGGGATATATACTGCGATTTTATCCCAACCAAACATTGGATAAACTCATCTCAAATATAATGCCGGGACTATTTATTCTTATCCATCGTACCAAACGAGCCCTAAGGGTTGTGTATATTTGAAGTTAGGCAATGCGTCACTTTGGACATCTTCCCATTAAAGGAGGGGGCGCAGTGAACTTTAATTGTGAAAAGATTGGAAGATAAAGTCAAACTGCAATTATTCCTTTACATCCCTATCAAAGATAAAATTTAAGCATTGAACACCTTCCGAACATATTAAACATATCATTTGCACAACTTAGAGCATGCATGTGAACTTAAAGCTCAACAAAAACATAGGGTGCGTAACATCAGACTTTGCATTAAATAGGCTTTTTAATTCTTTTTTATATCTTTGATTTACTGCTGAACACTTCTTTTTGTCATTGGTACCTTTAATATGTTTGATATGCCATCACTTGTCATAATGTATTTCCGATATTTGGACTGAAATGGAGTTAAAATTTGTGTGACCTGTGTTCTATTGAGTTATTATTCTATCTTGTTTGTGTAGATCTGTTGGGAAGACTCAGATGAACCAACAGTCTTCGAGGAGCCATTTTGTCTTCACTCTGAGAATATCTGGTGTGAATGAGGTTTGGACATTCATATAACATTTAGCATGCCATGTTGATTGCCTCTTTTATAAATATTTTCAGTTGACTAACATTATCCTATGTTAGAGTACCGAGCAACAAGTACAAGGTGTACTCAATTTGATTGATCTCGCCGGAAGTGAACGTCTATCCAAGAGTGGGTCTACTGGAGATCGGCTAAAAGAAACTCAAGTATTTGCATGAAACTCTCAATCTCTTTTCAAGAACTTGCCCACTTTCCAAGATGTCTTCTAACCTTTTGCCCTGTTATCTGCGAGTTTCATTCAGGCCATCAACAAGAGTCTATCGTCTCTAAGTGATGTTATATTTGCTCTAGCAAAGAAAGAGGAGCATGTGCCTTTTAGGAACTCAAAGCTTACATACCTTCTCCAGGTAAAAATGATTCAGCTTCTAGTTAAAATACATGGTTCTCGATTCATTAACTAAGCTAGTAGAGAAAATTATTTACTCCAGAGTAAAGGTAGTACGTCTAGGATTGGTCTATATGTTTCCAATGTCATTTTAACAGTTGTGAAATGTGCCCACTATATTTACGCCTTTTTTTTTTTTTTCCACACACCCTTGTCTATGCTGATTTATTATATGTTCTCCCACACCCGCTGATCATTGCATATTTTACTCAGCCCTGTCTAGGTGGTAACTCGAAGACATTAATGTTTGTTAATGTTTCACCGGATCCTCCATCTGTGGGTGAATCCCTATGTTCACTCCGATTCGCAGCACGGGTTAATGCATGTGAGATTGGGATCCCAAGGCGTCAAACTAGCTTGCCGCGTCCTTCTGATTCTCGCTTAAGCTTTGGCTAACTTTTTGGCAGAACTCTCGTTCTAGGTTTTAGAATTGGTTTGTCTGTAATTCTGTGTGGCAGCTTGATTTTTAACCGAGAATTAAGTACCTCTAACAACATCCACCTCCAATTTGTATAGTGGATAAAGTATTATTTCTGTATCAGTAATAGCATGGGGCTTTCTCCTTCAGCCATATCTGTATTTACGAGGTTACTCCTTTGTATTAATACTTGTCATTCTATCATCACGGAGTTACTTGTGACATAATTTACCTCCTCTTTTTGTACTTCTCTTTGGAGAAAGATTATATAGTTGGAAATCATCAAAAATGTGAAACACAAACAAATTACTTGAAGTGTCAACAGTTGATCCCAAGGTTTGCAACTTAATGTGTTTTATGTTGCACATTTATTTTCTTGGACGTATGCATGGCAAAGTAAACAATTGAAATTCAATGCATGTGCGATTGTCAACTTTAAGAGCATTATGTTGTTCTTGTACTTCTGTCCTATGTATTGTTAATAATACACGCGTTTTCATTTCACCTCCTATCTTGCATAAGAATGTAAGTATTTGTGCAACTTACACACTTATTAGAAATGTGAACTTAAAAGTACATACCAAATTTGTAGTATTAGTTAGTAGGTTTATTTGTGGATTTCACTTGCAAATGGAGGTTTCAATTTGCAAGTTGATGTTTGTAAAATTGGGAACAAAATTTTGGCCGGAAAAGAAACAAAGAGTTTTGTGTTGAAGTTGCAGTTCGAATGTGCATTTCAGTGTTAACTTCACTTTCCACTCACAAACTTTCTACCTTCATAATTTTATTCTAAAATTCTAGGTATATGCAGACAAATGTTTTTCACAACCTTTTTTTCTAATTAAGTCTTTAATGTGCTTACTTTTTTTCAGTTGATTTGGGAACTTTTTCTTTCTAGTCCATTTGGAAAAGAATGCCAGCTTTCTAAACTAGAAAATAATTTGACTTTAACTTCTCAATTTATTCTTAATGAGTAATTTCTGTAATCATTTAATTATTATTGAAAGTTTAAACTATAGATTTTAAATTTTATAAGAGAAAATACATAAACTCCCCCCTTAACTTGTCTCCAAAACTCACTTTAGCAATTTAACTTTACATGTATTTCTTTACCCCCTATCCTTGTTTGAAGGGAAATTAATACCCCTTGAAAATAAAGAACCAATTTTGTTATTGTTAGTGTTATTCATGCGCCGCCACATCAGCGTCACGTCAGATTTTAATTCCTATTCAATTATTAAAATCCCTAAATAATCACATTTTTTTCAAAACTAAACCCTACCCATCGCCATCACCAGAATTTGTCATGCCGGAAATACCAAACTCTTCACTACAACTTCAAAAGTCCATCTATTTTCTATTAAAAACCCAATCACACCTCATAATTAAACAACACTACACCGCACCAGCACCCGCACATTATAGTTTTGATCTTCGCGACTTGGAATTGACTTTTTGGACCCGAATTATTATCATAGCAATATGAGTGTCTACAGAATCGTATACTTACGTTGATTACGTATTTGAACAGTTTGGGATCGTTCGAAGACTTTGAAGAAGGGAAAGGTCGTACGGTGATCACTTGAGCTTCAAACTTCAAATCAGGCAAGTTGAGACCTTACTTGACTTTATTTAAAGCACCTGGTTGGTTAAAATGAACTAATAGGGAGTACTAGGGTTTAAATGGATCCCATACTTGTGAGGTGACGAGCACTTGTATTGGGTACCGGTGCCATGGTATGGGAATTTGTGTAGAATCGAGTTGCATAGTCCGGTTCGAATGCCATGCTTAGGCATTAGCTGATAGCTTAGATTGTTTTACCCGAATTGTGATTGAGGCATGAGATATCTTATATGATGCTTCTATGCTTTATACATGTCTTATTTGTGATTGTGTGTTCTCATCACTCCTTAATACTCATTTAAAAGTGAAAAAGAACTAAGATTGATCCATTTACTTTATAGCTTGTTGCTTATTACGTGCATGTCGTATTCATGCTTTCATATGGTATCTCATACATATTACACTTGAGGATACATATATGATGTCCGATGGAAAATGGTTTCGGACGGAGTGATGCGAATGATATGAGCCTAAATTGGCTACATACAGGTATTATGAGCCTAATTGGGTAAAGATAGGTAATATAAGCCTAATTGGCTAAGTACAGGTAAAGTGAGACTAATTGGCTAAGTCTTGAGATTGGAAGCCTAAAATGACTAAGAACCTGATGAGAAATGGTTCCGGGTGGTGTATGAACCTCGCCAGTCCCCCATGGGTTACGTATTCCATATTACGGAGTGTAATGACCCGTTAGGTCATTTTGACTGTTTTGTTATTTTGCCTATTTTACCCTTATGGACCCTCCCCTTAGCTTCTCTAGAGTGTATTTGACTAGTGGGGATGGGTGGCACAACTCCTGAGGTGTTCGGATGTATTTGGAGTGACGAAAAGGAATTTTTGGGAATTCTTAAGTGTTGGGTTAAATAAAGTCGGTCTGAATGCCATACTTTGAGCACTAGTTGGTAGATAGTACGATCCTATGGATCTGTGATTGGGGTTTGAAGCCCGTATTTTCTGTCTTTTAATTATATACATATCTTATGTGATATGTGTATGGTACATCACTCCTAAATACTCGTTAAGGTGGGATTTTTATGATTTATGCTAATCTAAATGGAATCTTTGTTGAATATTCCCGCTTCTTATTGTTTTGCATGTCATATTCATGCTTATTTTGTATCTTATGCCTATTATTATTATTATTGAGGATACAATTGTGGGTTCGTGGAAAAATGGTCCCGGACGGAGTGATGATGATTTTGGGCCGATTGGCTAAGAGACAGGTATATGGAGCCTACGGGGCTAAGTTATGAAATTTGGAGCCTAATGTGGCTAAGTATCCGATGTGATCTGGGAGATCTAATATTTCAGGTGGTATATGGACCTCACGAGTCCCCCATGGGTCACGATTCATTAATGTTTGAATGTGGGGTGATGGAAAGAAAGGCCTTGCATTTCATTAATGCATTCATACTTTAATTGTTGTCGATGATTCTTGTTGATTGAACTGTTTTGGATTGTTTATTGTCTTTGTGGGCCAAATACTAGATCTTTCATGTTATTATGTATCTCAGACTAATGGTGGCTAAGTGTAGTAGTGGTATTCGAAGACCAGCACTCCTCTCCGTTTTATCTAGGTTCGATCGACGATGCTGCTGAGTGCCCGTTGTTTTTGTACTTACGCTATACTTGCTGCACCTTTTTGTGTGCAGATTCTATGCCGGGTGCCAGTGCCATTAGAGAGTTTGCTTGACTCTGAGGAGATTACCATCGAGAGTTTACGGTGAGCCACCGTGGGATTCGTGGCACCAGATTCTCTTCTATCCCGTCTTATTTTCTATTCATTTCTAGAAATTTTAGTTACATTTCAAACTTGTATTATTCTATCTTAGTGGGTTCCTGTACTGTGACACTAGATTTGGGGGTTTGATGTACCTTTACTTCCCCACTTATGATTTATAGAAATTTCAAGACTTAAAAATGACCTGTATGCTCATTCCGCTTTATTATTATTATTATTATTATTATTCTCTAATCCTTTAAAATGTAGTAACAGATGGCTTACTGACTCAGGGGAGTTAGTGCCTTCACGACTAGTCGAATTGGGTCGTGACAAATTGATATCAGAGCTTTAGGTTAATCAGTCTCACAGTCCTTGAACAATTTCCAATAGAGTCTTGCGGATTAGTACGATGAGCTCCGTATCTATCTTCCAGAGCCAATTTCCAATATTTTACTCTTTATCGTGCGTACTTGGCTCTATTGTGATCTAAAGATTTCATTGTTCACTCTCACAGATGGTGAGGACACGTTCACCCCCACCTGCTCCCAGAGTTATTACTAGAGGGGGAGGCAGGGGACGTCATCGGGGGTGGGTAGGTCTAGAGCCAGTGTTATCAGACCATCCAGGATCCGAGCACTAGCTGCTGCTCAGGGTCATGATAGAGAGGTATCTCTAGGTCCCGAGAATGTTCACGAGGAAGAGGTTGGACCTGCTCAGGCACCTCCATGGTTTATTTCTACACCGGTGACGCAGGATGCTTTAGTTTGCATTTGGGGCTACTTCGAGGGTATGGCCCAGGAAAGTATCATTCCGGTTACACCAGAGGGTTCTCAGACCAAGGTTGGAGCTCAGACTCCGGCGCAGATTGCTGCAGGATTCAGGACCTCAAGGGCACAACCAACTGGCTATCCAGTTTCCAGGTGTTCTAATTTGGGGTATTGCTATTCGTCCCGTTGCCCATCCTACCATGTCCGTCGATGAGAAGAAGAGGTGGGATAAGTTTGAGAAAATGAATCCATCACAATATGATAGGCATCCTGATGATGATGCCTATGAGTTTTTGGTTAGTTGCCACGAGCGTTTGCACAATTTGGGGTTGGTTGAGTCCAACGGAGTTGATTTCATTGCTATGCAGATGGTTGGCCCTACCAAGCAGTGGTGGAAGGTCATCGTTGAGACTAGACCAGCTGGGTCACCTCTACTTACTTGGGCTGAGTTCTCTCAAGTGTTTCTAGAGAAGTGGGTTTCCCGCAATTTGAAGGATGAGAAGCGAAAGTAGTTTGATAGGTTGGAGCAGCGTGGGATGTCCATGACTGAGTATGAAATGACATTTCACTCCTTATCTCATCATGCTTTGACTGTTCTACCCGATGAGACAGAGAGGATCAGGAAGTTCATCAGGGGATTGTCGTATCACCTTCGAGTCGCAACGACTAATGTGGCCTCTTCGGGAGGTACTTTTCAGCAAGTGGCGGATGCCTCTAAGAGCGTTAAATCTATCAGGCGTAATGATTTTAAAGATATATCGGGCAAGAAACCCCGCAGCTCAGGCAATTTTGGAGGCATCTCATCCGAAGATAGAGGTTATCAGGGGAAGGGTTATCCCCCCTAGTTTAGCCGGCCAGTTCAGGCGGTGATTTAGACTTCTATCAGTGGTTCATCGAGTCGCAGTGGTTAGTAGTTCGGGACAGGGTTCCCAGGGTTCTTACTCCGACCCGGAGGTCGAGGTGGTTATTCAGGCCCTTCTAGCTCTTCTTAGCAGCCTTTATCCTGTCGCGAATGTTTTGAGTGTGGTGATATCAGGCATTTCGCTAGAGATTTCCCCAAGCTTAGACAGGATGGTTCGCATCTCGGTCCAGATACTTCTGCAACCAGATTAGCCGCACAGCCGGCTAGGGACGGTGCACAAATTAGTAGAAGGGGTTCCTAGTCCGGTAGGGGTGGTACTCAGGCAGGCCGTGGTGGTGGTCGCGGAGGTTCTCAGGCCGAGGGTTGCCGTGCTCAGTTCTATGCATTCCTAAGTAGACCAGAGGCAGAGGCTTCTGATGTTGTCATTACATGTACTATTTTGGCTTGTCATCGGTCAACTATAGACTTATTTGATTCGGGTTCTACATATTCTTATGTGTCTACTTATTTTGCTTCGGGTTTGGATATGATGTATGAGTCACTTGATGTCCTCGTTAGAGTTTCTACTTTGGTTGCGGATTCCGTATTGGTGGATCGGGTGTACCGATCCTGTGTTGTGACCTTGATGGGGTATGACACTTGGGTTGATTTGATGATCCTAGACATGGTAGACTTTGATGTGATCTTTGGTATGAGTTGGTTGTCCCTTTATCATGCTATCTTGGATTGCCATTCTAAGTCGGTTACGTTAGCTATGCCGGGCATTCCTAGGTTGGAATGGAAGGGTACGGTTGGTTCAACACCGAAGATAGTAGTATCCTATCTCAAGGCTCGACGGATGGTTGAGAAGGGGTGTTTGGCTTATTTACCCTAAGTTCGAGACACTAGCGCCGATACTCCTTCACTTAAGTCGGTGCCGGTAATTAGAAAGTTTCCCGAGGTGTTCCCTACTAATTTACCAGGTGTTCCTTTAGATTGCGACATTGATTTTTGCATTGACTTAGAGCTGGGCACTAAGCCCATTTTCATTCCTCTTTATTGGATGGCTCCCGCTGAGTTGAAGGAACATTTGCAAGACATGTTGAGCAAGGGATTAATTAGACCTAGTGTTTCCCCCTGGGGGTGCTCCAGTGTTGTTTGTGAAGAAAAAGAATGGGTCCATGAGGATGTATATCAATTATTGGCAATTGAACAAAGTCATAATCAAGAACAAGTATCCCATTCCTCGGATTGATGATTTATTCGACCAGCTTCAGGGTGCATCGGTTTTCTCTAAGATTGATTTGAGATCCGGTTATCACCAGTTGAAGATTAGGAAGGAGGATATACCTAAGACAACTTTCAGGACCCGTTATGGTCATTATGAGTTTTTAGTCATGTTTTTTCGACTGACTAATGCCCGACAATTTTTATGGATTTGATAAACGATGTTTTCAGACCGTATTTGATTCTTTTGTGATTGTATTCATCGATGATATGTTGATATACTCCCATAGTACAGTAGAGCACGAGCAGCATTTGATGATTGTGCTTGAGATCTTGAAGATAAGAAGTTGTACACCCAGTTTTTTGCAATGCCCCGTAAGTTTCTAGGCTTACAATTTCAGTAATTACGGGTTTCACGACCCAAATCGGAGGGCCATGACGGGCATCCAGGCCCTACCTGCCGAGCACCGCTAATCATACTTTCATATCATAATCATAAAACAAAAGTGGACCTCGAGGGTCATCAAATGGAAATCTGCTAAATCATAAGAGAAATATGCTGAAAAAAGGATAAGCCAGAAAAGACATACTATACAACTATGTTGGACCAAAAACTGTGCAAGCCGACAAGGCTATCGTGGAATACTATACAGTAAAAAAATATAGGTCGAGATGACCATACAATGTCTAACTATACCATGACTTTCTACTAGCCTCTACTGGAGTGTATGACATAATAAGGTCAGGACAGGGCCCCACCATACCCGTATGCACACAAAAGTATAACGTACCAAAAACACAACCTCTACTCCAGAACAAGAGGAGTGCTCTAATATCAGCTGAACAATAACCTACAGTGGTGGATCGTCAATCTGTCTACCTGAACCTGAGGGCACGAAACGCAGCGCCCCCATATATATATATATATATATATATATATATATATATATATATATATATATATATATATATATATATATATATATGTAACGCCTGTCAAGCCTCTGTGGGTATCCCATCATATCATATCGGCCTCTGTGGGCATTATCGTCGTCGTCATCATTATCATCATGTGACCAACTGATCAGGTGGTAGTGCGTATATAATACCGTCACCTTCTCATACCCCATATATATTGTACATAATATACGCGTATATATATATATATATGTGTGTGTGTGTGTGTGTGTGTGTGTGTGTATAATGCAATGCATGAATATGATAAGAGTACATCCTTAATTTGTCGGAGTGATGTAAGGTTGTTACACCTCTGAACATCATTATGAGATAGCATTTTCATCAATAAGTGACTCTATGAATCAATCTGAAGAAGGACTTAGTGAAAACAATATTCTAGAACATGAATCAACATGGAACATCCCTAGCTTCTAAGAATAGGATCATTATGGAGTAACGTTACATTTACATTCCGTTCATAAGGACCATGCCAAAAGAAGGAAAGTTAGCCTTAACAAATCTCAAGTCATCGAAGCAATCCAACAACGAGCTTATCATTACTAGAGCGCCAATCCTATAACAAAGGAATACATATACAACTTAGATGGCGCTAGTATATCACGTATATCAAGTGATAACTCGATTCTAAAGTGAAACGAGCAGCATTTCCCCTTCTTCAACATCCATAACATATTCAACAACCAACCACAACAACAAGAAGCTCATAAAAGTCCCTTATAATAAATTCACAAGTATTCCAAGGTACATATCAAACAATCCAATATACGCTTCGTATATGACACTTTATACACTTCTTCTTTACTTATCCATCAAGCAAAACCATAAAAAAATGACAATAACGTCAACTATAACTAAATTAGAAGGAAATCATTCCAATAACACCACAACAACATGATAAAAATTAGTCCACAACTCAACTTATAGTTCATAACAAGTTTGAGCTTTTCCTTTCATGATATCCATCTTTAACTAGTAGGTTAAGGCTTAATAACCTCATAACATGAAGATAAAAATGAAATATTGCCTCCAGAGCTTAAGAACTACTCAAATCCAAGGTTACTTCACCCTTAAGTTCCTTCTAAAACTGCCACAAGAAGCAATACTAGAATCCGAGGCACAATCTGAGGCTTTCGTCACTTAATACTCACTTTTGATCTTTGATTTATCTTAGGTTTAGTTGGAATAGATTAGGGAGAATTCTAAGGAGTGTTTAGGGTCTGTTGGTAATGACAAAATAAGATGAAAATTAATTGGGGTCGATTTATAGAAATTAAAAGATTTGCGCTGCCTCCATTATACGGTCCATATAATGGTATACGATCAGTATAATGGACCGTATAATGGTCACAAAATACCCTCCCTTAGTGTTACCGTTATATGGTGGGGGTTGGTCCTTTCTATGAGCCGTAGAACATTCTGCGGTCCACATAATGGCTTCCCAATGCCAAACTTAATCGAAACGTATTCTGGTCGATTCGTTTAACCTCTAATCCTTCCATCAAATATTAAGCATGAAATTAAACCCTCGTATACTCAGGATGAACACCTCTAATCTCATATAACCTCAAAGATAATTCTGATCTCCAATTTCATAGCAACCAACTCATGGAGATGCTTAACGTACAAAAGTACGGGGTGTAACATCCTCCCCCTTGGAAACATTCGTCCTCGAAGTTAGTATCCTTAGAAGTATACAGAAATTTTGCCAGAGTCTCCTCTATAATCACACCACTACCAACCTACCACACATCCCAACAACACAGTACAATGCCACACAGGGCTACAACAATCAATAACAACAACGGTCCCACACGACCAACAAGTGTAACTGACAAATAATACATACCTGAAGACGATGATGTCATAGTCTGCATCTGTTCTGGAGCCGAAAACAATTGAGGATATCCAGATCTCATATCATCCTCGGCTTCCTAAGTCATCTTTTCTACATACTTATTCCTCCAAAGTACTTTTATGGAAGCTACATCTTTGGTTCCCAACCTAGGAACCTGGCGATCTAAGATAGAAACACGGACTTCCTCATATGACAATTGCTCTGTAACCTGAACATCCTCTACGGGCACAATCCTGGAAAGATCTCCAATGCACTTGCGAAGCATGGATACATGGAAAACCGGATGTACAGACTTCAAGTCGGAAGGTAAATCCAACACATAGGCTACTTGGCCTACTTTACGCACAATTCTGTAAGGATTAATGTATCTAGGGCTAAGCTTTCCTTTCTTACTGAACCTCATGACACCTTTCATAGGTGATACCTTCAGGAATACCCAGTCATCTACTTGGAACTCCAAGTTTTGTCATCTATTATCTGCATAAGACCTCTGGCGACTCTGAGATACTAGTAACCTCTCTCGAATGTGCTTAACCTTCCTCACTGCCTGCTGAACCAAATCAGGCCCTATCAACATTGATTCGCCGACTTCGAACCATCCGATAGGAGATCTACACTTCCGCCCCATATAAGGCCTCGTACGGGGCCATCTGGATACTGGAATGGTAGCTATTATTATATGCAAACTAAATAAGTGGAAAATAATCATCCCAGCTACCTCCAAAGTCTATCGCACATGCTCGTAGCATATCTCAGAACGTCTGAATAGTACGCTCAGCCTGCCCGTCTGTCTGGGGATGAAATGCTGTAGTGAGGTTCACCTGTGTCCCTAAGCCTTTTTGGAAAGATCTCCAGAAGTTAGCTTTAAACTATGAACATCTATATGAAATAATAGATACTGTAACACCATGAAGTCGCATTATCTCCTTAATATATAACTTTGCATAATCTTCGGGGGAATAAGTAGTCATGACAGGTAGAAAATGTGCTAACTTTATAAGCCTGTCAACAATCATCCATATTGAATCAAGCTTATGCCGAGAACGGGGAAAGCCTGTAATGAAACCTATATTGATCGCCTCCTATTTCCAAATCGGAATCATAATATTTTGCAGCAACCCATCGGGCTTCTAGCGCTTAACCTTAACCTTCTGACAATTAGGGCGCTGAGCTACAACCTCGGTTATATATTTCTTCATCCAGTCCCACTAGAAAAATTCTCGGATTTCATGATACATCTTCGTCGTCCTTGGATGAATAGAATAACGGGAATAATAAGCCTCTCCCATAATCTGTCAGTGTAATCCTGCAACATCAAGAACACACAGTCTGTCTCAATATCTGAGGACTCCGTCTCCAGTAGTCTCAAATGGTGTATTTTCCTTCTGAGGAGTTGTATCTTTATAATGGACTAGCATGGGATCCTCGTACTGGCGCTCTTTAACCTCAGCTACTGCTGAATCCTGAATAGTAACTCCCGCATCTCCCGAGTCCAATAATCGGACTCCAAGGCTAGATAACTATTGATGCTCATGAGCTAACTCCCTCTTCTCTGGCCGCAAATAGGATAGGATACCCATGGATCTGCGGCTACGGGCATCGGCCACTACATTTGCCTTCCCTGGATGGTACAGAATGTCAATATCATAATCTTTCAACAGCTCTAACCATAGCCTCTGATGCAAATTCAACTCATTCTGCTTGAAGATGTATTGAAGGCTCTTATGATCGGTACATATATTAACATGAACATCATATAAGTAATTCCTCCAGATCTTTAACGCATGAACCACTGCAGCTAACTCCAAATCATGGGTCGGATAATTCTTCTCATGCTTGCTCAGCTGTCTTGAAGCATAAGCGATAACCTTACCGTGCTGCATCAACACACAACCCAATCTGACGCTCGAAGCATCACAATAAATAGCATAACCCTCTGGTCCCTCTGGAAGTGTCAGAACTGGCGCTGAAGTCAGTCTGTCCTTCAACTCTTAAAAACTCCGCTCACAAGCATCAATCACTGGAACTTAGTTACCTTCTGAGTCAGCTTCGTCAGTGGTGCAGAAAGGGAAGAGAAACCTTCTACAAATCTCCTGCAATAACCTGCCAAACCTAAAAAACTACGTACCTTTGTCGGTGTCGTGGGTCTAGGACAAGTCTTCACGGGTTCTATCTTCTGCGTATCAACCCTGACGCCTTCATCTGATATAATGTACCCTAGGAAAGTCGTAAAGTTCAACTAGAACTCACCTATAGATAACTTTGCATACGACTTCCGATCCTGAAGGATTTTGAGTACAATACGCAAATGATCTGCATGCTCAGTCTCTGATTGAGAGTAGACCAGGATATCATCAATAAACACAATCACGAACAAGTCTAGGAAGGGTCTAATATGTTGTTCATCAAGTCCATCGATACTGCTGGAGCATTAGTTAGACCGAACGACATCACACGAAACTCAAAGTGACTATATCTGGTCCTGAAAGCTGTTTTCGGAATGTCTTTCTCTCTGACCCTAAACTAATGGTAACCTAACCTCAAATCTATCTTCGAGAAATATCTGGCACCCTGGAACTGGTCAAATAAATCATCAATCCTTGGGAGCGGGTACTTATTCTTTATCATCACCTTATTCAGCTGCATGTAGTCAATAAACATCTGCAAGGAACCATCCTTCTTCCTTACAAAAAACATAGGTGCTCCCTACGGCGATGTGCTAGGCTTGATAAAGCCTTTCTCGAGTAAGTCCTTCAATTGCTCCTTCATGTCCCTCAACTCAGCAGGTGCCATCCTATAAGGAGGAATAAATATCGGCTGAGTATCTGGTAAAACATCAATAGCAAAGTCAATCTCCCGCTCTGGCGGAAGGCCTGGAAGCTCGTCTGGGAATACATCTGGAAACTCATTAACCACTAGAACAGACTGAAGAGCCGGTGACTCTGCTTCTGCATTCTGAGCTCGAACAATTTGATAAATACAACCCTTTGTGATCATCTTCCTTGCCTTGAGATAAGAAATAAACCTACCTCTCGGCGAAGCTATATTACCTTTCCATTTGGGCACTGGTTCTCCTGAAAACTGAAATTATACCATCTTTGTTCTGCAATCAGCATTAGCATAACAAGAAGCCAACCAGTCCATACCCATAATAACATCAAAGTCCACCATGTCCGACTCAATCAAGTCTACCACGGTATGGAGATTTAAAATTATAACTACATAGTTCTTGTATACTCTTTTAGCTATCACCGGATCTCCAACAGATGTAGACACCTCAAAAGTTCGAATCATTTCAGGCTCTATCCCAAACTTACCAGTAATAAAAGGAGTGCCGTATGATAAAGTAGAGACTGGGTCTATCAGTGCATACACGTTATGGGAGAAGACTGATAATATACTTGTAACAACATCAGGCGACGACTCAAGATCCTGCCGACCAACCAAAGCATAAATGCGGTTCTGAGGACCGTTTCTATTCCACAAGTCCATCAAGCTTCTAGGTAACCACTTAACAACACGGGCAACAACTCAAGTAAATCACTAACCAAGAATTCGATGAGATGATGTGCTATGCGATGATGTAAAGTACAATACAAATGAAATGCAATGCAGCATTATGCAAATGCTATGCAATGTCCCCCAGGCCTCCTTTCTTAATCATACACACATGCTAAGGGCAATGCCTCAAAGCCATGACCCATGAGGGACCCGCAAAGTCCATGTACCCTAGTTACGACAAATGTTCTCAGACACGAGCACTCTCTCACTCTGGTAAATGACCTTGGATCACGAGCACTCTCTCGCTCCAGTAAAGACCTCGGATCACGATTACTCTCTCTCTCTCTTTTAAGCTCTCCGACTAATATCTCGGAGGATACACTCTCACACTTCTCATCATTTCAAATCACAATCATATCAAATCATATATTTCAAATACGGAATGCATGTCATGCGTGAAGTCAACCTCAACAACACTGCATATCATAGGATCCACAGATACTATCCATGAAATGCAAATCAAAACTCAATTTATCCATATTGTCCTTACTCTTTCATGAGATGAGTGAGATATCACGAGACAAAGATAAATACATCAAATTCACGAGTATAACAAACATGGTGACAAGTACACATAACAACATCTATACCAAACCAGTGGATTCTTCATCACAACCATGTTCGAAGGCATTTCATGCTTTCCCCATCAATAACTACCATCTACATGCACTTCACTAATTGGAGTCTAAATATAAGTAAGCCGTAAACTACCTCGAATCCGAACAGGTGCTACGAAGTAATCCACTTGAGCCTTTCCTTTCTGAATCCGAACATGTGCTACGAAGTAATCCACTTGAGCCTTTACTTTCTGAATCGCCTTAGAATAATCAAAGTCTATCAATATAGTATTCTAAGTTAGTATACGAGTCTAAGGACACCCAAATCAAAATACTTCTAAAATGACTCAAAAAATGACTCCGGGCCCACAAGGGAAAAATAAAAAATTTATGCAAAAATTTAGCTTACCCAAAGTCTAGGAAGTGAAAATACCAAGTTTCATAAGAATCTAACCCAATTCGATGTCCAGTTCCACTAACTTATCAAAAACCCTAATTTGTGACAAAACCCACAAATCAAATCATTTAAAAATCCATTTTGAAGTTGAAAATCGAGTTAGAAATAGTTTACCCAAGCTTTATCAAGCTAATAATAAGGAAATGTTCCCAAAACTATACATGATTAGTTAAGAAAATCCATTTACTAACCTAGGGTTTATGAGTCATCAAAGCCTCATTCAAACAAGTTTCCCACCCTAAAAATCCTTAATTAATCCAAGATAAAAATCATAAAGCAAAGATAAGAAATTACCCCAAAGAGGTACCTTGAGAAACCCCTTCAATTTCATACACTACTGAGCTATTTGGTCTTAGAAATGGTTTAGGGACAATGGGTTCGAAATTGGAAAAGATGGGATTAAAAGAGATTTTCTGGTCCAACGATCCCGTATCTGCGGATAATCCCTCGCATATGCGGGATTGCACCTATAGAAGAAAGTCCACAGGGCCGAACCCCACTTAAAATATCAGAAGGCGCGCGTACGGTGAGACTCTACAAATGCGGTCCAGCGCCTGCGAAAAATAAACTGCAGGTGTGGAACTTGCCTTGACTGTCCATCACTGCACTTGCGGACCAGCATCCACAGATGCGGAACCGCAGGTGCGGTCAAAAAAACGCAGGTGCAGTGCACCAGAAAACCAGAAAATCTGGTTTTCGCCAAGTTCAACCCCAGACCGAAACTCATCTGAGACCTCCTGGATACAAACAAAGCATGGAAACCACTCCATAAACATGCTACGAACTCACCCATGCCCTCAACATTCCCAAAAGAGTTAATCTTGACCCTATCAATCCCCAAACACCCCAAACAAGATTTTCAATCAAAAGATCAAAGAACCTCGAGTGCTCGAGAACTGTACCAACCACCCTATCAAGTTATAATCGACTTTCCAGACCTAATGGAACCGACAAAATCCCTAAAAAGACTCATTTACCCAAAGTTGACTATTAGACAACACTTTTGCACTTATTCAACTTAGAAGTTTCTAATTCCTCAAAACCAACCAAGACTCACCCGATTACCTGGGGAACCACGCTATCCATCTCACGAGCCAAATACAGTCTAAAGAAGATAGGGGAAGGGTCAACAGGGGTAAAAGGAGTAAAATGCCTAATATGACCAAACGGGTCGTTACATCATATACCAATTAAACTATCGTTTGTCCTCTAATGATAAGGAAGAGTACGAAAGTAGACGACAACCAAGGAATCTCTATTAAAAACCTCATGAAAGCCTCCAAAGGCAAGAAATATGCAGATAGTACCGCTTGCTCCCTTTATCAGTCAAACTTCCTTCAATTTAACTCACTGACCCAAACTTCCATCTTTCCATACCCGAAATTTCTTACACAACTTATCCCCGAATGTAAGAAATGACTCCGCTTGAATTACCTGATTTGATATAACCACACCTCTGCACGCAATTGGTTGATTCCACAATTATCACCCTAAACACCACAATCCTTTAGCTGTAGCCACAAACCATCGCCCAACCTGTACCGATATAACATTCTGATTGTACTAGTCCTTCTTTCACAACTTTCAAGGCCGTCCTTTACACCAAGAATCCTTAGGACACTTAGACACACCCTTTTAGCCCAAATCATAACATCCTTTCGCCAGAAGAGAATCCTTGCCTTATCTGAGAAAACTCTAAGAAATTCAATCAAAGCTGATTTTATCCCACGCCAATTGTGCTAATCCCAATTCCGTTAGTTTCCTTTCACCGAGTTGAAGCTACTTAGTGGACACCCATCATTCCAATCCCCATAAATCTACAACAACATACCATGTGCATCATCCTAGTGATCACCTTGCCGTGCCAAATCCATATAAAATTGACTAGTCATCCCAAAGACTTCCCATAACCATACATACCCTCTCAATACGTCACCAAGTATTGGTGTAAACCATTATAATTGTCAGAAAAGTTTCCACAAAAAACGTATCATCAATCCCACTTGCAACCTTCAATGAGACCCGACAATGTTGCCATATTTCAATTTTGAACCTAAATCCATTGAACCCATAAAGGTGATTTAGTAGAATACCCATAAGTTTTTCTGGTAATATACACATAGTCCCCCAGCTCTATTTTGGTAATTTCGACCCGGAACGATTGCACAACCCCTCAAATATTACCAATGGTCACCTGAATTGACTCCAAACCTTCACGAAACCAATCATAGTCCCTTCACAAATCTTGTGGAGACTAATTCTAATCCTTTTATCATGAATAATCAATCCTGTGTCATCACTCTAGACTCCAACAACTGAATTTCGCCCAACTTATCAACCTAATATTGGGAAGCTATACCTTCTGACTTAAATCCTCATATCCCTCAATCTACACCCGATACGAGAAACTCTATGAAATCTAAGTCCATCAAATTCCCTTTGTACTTATCTTACTTACTTGCAAATCCGATCACTTGACGCAAGGCCTGTAGCCTTGTATACCACACCTTCGACAATAGAACCTTTAATTGTAATACCTCATTACGCCCTTATCAAGTCCCAAAGTATCACCCTTACAATCCATGTACCCTACCCTACACAACTACTCCATGCATTTAATATCCAAAATACCTACCCACCCAAGGAATCCCGTTGCTTCGAATCCAAATTGTTTCCTTTTCCCAAAGATGTGCCTTATACCTAGCGATTCTCGATCAACTAGACCTTTATCTTAATTCTTCAATTCCTCTACCCCTTTCATATCACATCCAACACCACTAATCGACCATCACTCAAACCCACTCAAAAGTATACAATAAGTCCTGCCAAATAGCTGAGTCAATCCTAGATATAGTTTTATGCCACACACTCAAACAGCCAAGAGTTCCCTTACCTCGCTCGACTTCAGAATTGATTACTTCTCTAAATTCGGCGCTGCACATATATAGTTCTTCACGAAGCCTCTCCACTAGAAAATACTGACCAACTTTGGCTATTCCAACAAGAATCAATCATTGTTAATGCGATACCCCAAACCACCACCAAACCGATTTAAAATCCGTAAGGGGATCCTTAATTGTCGTAAGCACAATCTTACTAACATTCTCATATAACTTCAGCAAAGTACCCTTGCCAACCAAAATCCTTTAACTGAACTAATCCTTCTCCCATCTTAGTTATGAGTTTACTAACCCAACGTTGATACCCAACTGTTCTATAGTGAACTCACCTCCCTCGGTTCCAACTGATATTCCTAATCATTAACTCGAACTCCGAAATGCTCTTTCCAATATGAATTAGTTAAAAAACAATCATTGACCTACCACTTCAAATTTTATTATTGGCCGACTCCTTACTCAAGGGTCCTTAACGATGCTTGCCCGTGAAGAACCACCTCTTGCCTTAATTCACGAACTCGAACACCCATAACAAATCATGCGATTATCCCTCTCGTTCCGACTCGTACCACCAGTAACTGCAGGAACTAGCCGAGTCTTTCCCAACAGTTACAATGTCTTCACCCCTTGTCTAAAATTAGATGCAACTCTTGATAACACCCTTGAGTAGTAAAACTTCACACTTTTCCATCACTAGATTCAATCTATAAATAAATCACCAACCTCGAAATACCAAGCAAACCCATGGTTCAGTTCCCGAGGTGCTTGGGAGCTTTGTGGTCTCTTGGTTGGAAATTTGATTTTGTGGTTGTGAGGGGTTGACCAGGTCAAAATGATCTCTATTGATAATTCCAAAGGCACGGGTGAGTTCATCTTGTTTTTTTACGTTGATATACATATTCGGTTTCTATTCAGGAGGTCTCAGATGGATGTCGGGTTTTGGGCTGGATTTCTGGTGTCCCTCTTCCGCGCGTGTGTTCGCTTTTGCAGGCCCACCTACGCGAGACTTGGACCTTGGACGCGATAGGGTGAGGTGTTAAATGATTCTCCATATGCGAGAGACTCTTCGCGGAGGCGAGTTCACATTTGCGGACAAGGTGTCCGCGGATGCTAAAATAACTAAACAAAATTTCCTTTTAACTCCCAACTTCGAACCCGTTCTTTCCATTGACCAAAATCTTTACCTAGAGAGTGTTGTGGATGAATTTTGAGAGCTTGTAGGTGATTTCATCTTGGGATAAGTTCCTTTGTAATTTCTTGCGATATATTTAAGGCTTAGATTTGAAATCCATGCTAGCTTTCATCTTTTAAGTTGGGGAAGATGGGTTAAAAACCTAAAGTGTTTTATGATTCATTTTTCAATTCTAATGAATTTTGTGGGAAGGTATATTGATTTCCAAGCTATTAATCATTTGAGAATTTAGTTGCTCAGTTGAATATCACCTTAATTCTGGGGTTTTGTATATGGAAAATTGGGGGTTTCCTCTAAATTTGGGGTTTTTCAATTAATAATTAAATTAATGCTAATTGAAGACTAGTTTGTGTTGATAATTAGTATTTGGGATTCGTGAGCTAGGAATTGACCGTTTTCAACTTGAAATCTCTGTTTTACCCTTGTAAGCTCGGGTTTCCCTTTTTAGGGTTCTTTTGGGGTTTTCCGATGGCATAGCAATATGTATATCATTGAATTCTTAATCTAACATAGACCAATTATTTGTTAGACTTTGAGCGTTCAGAGGCAATCCAGAAGGGAAAGGCCCAGGTTTGAGGAGTTTGAGGCTCATGTTCGACTTGTGGTGGGTTATGGCTTACTTTTCTTAGACTTTAAGTAGTGAATCACATGCGTTGTGTAGTTATTAACGAGGAAAGCATGATAGGACTTCCTTCTATCATAGTTGTGGTGTTAAATCAACTAGCTTGGGATGATTTATGATTTTTTGGGCTTGCCGCCGTACTTTTTTCAATTATTGACATGTGTTGTACTTGACTACGTAGTTGTGGTTAGGGAGGCTGTGCTAGTTCTATTTGTTGTGATTGGGATGGAGTATTTTATATGTTTTCATGATAGTTTTGATAATTCGTGCAATGATTGAAATGTCATTATGGTGCTTGTGAATTCCATATCATATTATTGGCATTAGTTACATGTGATTCCTCATTTCTTGCATTCATACATGATCGAAGAGTTATGGAAACAGATTTGAAATGGAAAGCAAGAGAAAGAGGAAAGTAACATTATTATTGCTATAATTCGAGGTCTGTACCGGACGTATAGTGGCTGAGTCACGATTTGAGGTCTGTTCTGGAGGGGCTAGTACATGAATGTCGTGGGTCCCCCATGGGTCATCGCTATTGAAGCGAAAAGTGCTTATAGCACGTGTGTATAGGTTTAAGATATTGATCATTGCATTGAATGGCATCTCATTGCATCGCACTATGGTTATCAAAGACTTGTGATGTTGCGGTACACTCTTGAGTAGGTTTGAGTGATGTTCGGTCGGCATCGATGATTGTGACTTTGAAATGGAATATAGAAAGTGAGGACTTCAGGTAAGGCATAGGTGATCTTGAATCGGTGGGAGTAAGGTACATCTTCAGAAAAGGAAATGACTCAAACTTATAACAACGCAACTACTTAAATCATGTACGAGTTATGGTGACCTTGTAGTATATCTTTCAGATAGGGTGTAAAAGTGATATATGATTGAGGAAGGAAGTCTATGGATAATTCGACATGGGGTATGGCAAGTGCTATAGGACTTTGTGAATGGTGATAAAAGAGATGCCTACTTTAGATGACGTGTGTGCCAAATTTGATGTGGAGGTGAATTGTACGGTACCAAGATAGGTAATTTCAGGGCATCCTTGGACAGATGAGCTAAAGTTGATTGATGAGAAAAAAAATTCTATGATGGAAAGTTGAGTGTATAATTTTGAGGTAGGACTATGTTAGTGGTAGTGGATTGTGTCGAAATGACGGTTACATAGTATGGTGGCGTATTTCGAATACGAATGACTTGAGAGTAATTTGGCATGGTCAGGCACATAGACTGCAAGAATTGATGAATTTGGATTTTGCTAAAGGTATAATAAGGTATTGCACTCAGAGATTTTATGGTTGTGAAGGATGAAGTTCGAGCCATAGGCCTTCCATTGGAATGTTAGGGGTTTCAAACGAGTTTAGTTAAAGTTCAAGGAGGAGAGCTCGATGTGATTAGATTCTATGGAGTTCATAGTAATTTGGTGACTAGTGCGAGTTGAGGAACATGAATATTTAAAGTCCTAAGGTATAGTTCATCAGTTCTCGGTTGACGACTCGAGGAATTTCTAGCTTTTGAGGTTAGGAACAACAACACGAGGATGAGTATCCGGAACAACGGAATAGACTGGGTCACCATAGACTTATGGAAGAATTACTATCTAGTTTATGAAGATTTTGAAATAGTTTGGGAGATTATTGTGGACATTTAGGGAAAGGTTCATTATAACCGGATGGGGTCTGCACATTTAATGGTAGTTTATGGATATATTACTAGGAGATTTATGGCTATTCGAGTAACCCGTATCTAAGATTTTATGGATTTCGGTTCGGGATAGAGGTATGGAAGGTTTTCCCGGGTGTTATCGGAGTTTGATGAGAGATTTGATAATATTTTGTTGATGACAGTCTTTTGGGCATTTCTAATGGTGTGCGCGGATACTTGGTGATGTTTTGAGGAGGTACAAATGGATACCAAGAGTCTTTAGAATGATTAGTTGATTTTCTACGGATTTGGGCGACAAGGTAATTAGTAGGTATGCTTATGTATGGTATTTGAAGATTTGAGAAGAATTGGGCAATGGGTTATGACTAAGTGATTCAACTTCGGGATACAGAACTAACGATATTGAAATTAGCACAATGAGGCTTGGATAAGATCGGTTTTTGGATGGAATCGCTTAGAATTTTCTTCGATAAAGTAAGGATATATTTCTAGCAAATGGAAGTCGTGATATGGGCTTGCGACATATGTCTATGTGGTTCTAAAGAATCTTGGAGCGGAGGACGACCTAGGATGGTGAGAGAGAAGGATTGGTAGAATCAGAATATTTTATCGATACAGGTTAGACAGTGGTTTATGGCTATAACTAAAGGATGGTGGTGGTCAAGGTAATAATTGTGGCTTCAATCGAAACGCGTATAATGGTATGGTTATAATCTATCTGGAATTTGAGCGAAGCCAGTTCTTACACTCAAGTAATAGTTGTGAAAGAAAGTTTGGGTATGAAGAAATGGAAATTTGGGTCGTTGAGCTAAGTTAATGGTAGTTTGATTGATAAATAAACAAGCAGTACTATTGTAATATCTCGTAAATTCGTATAGAGTGTGAAAGCACTGTATGAGTCCTTTGGAACCTTATATGTTGGGTTACGTGCATGACTTTAGGCTAAAGACCCAAGAGGAGATGGTCAAAATGAAAATTCACAGCAGTTTCACTAAAAGGAGGTTTGACGGTCGTCCTTTGTACCGTCGATCTGTTCTACGCTCCGTCCTTTGCACCATAGAAAGTAAGGAAGAGAAAGTTTCTCATTGGAATTTTCATGACTTTGACGGAACAGATCGACGCTCCGTCAATCTTTTCGACGCTCCATCATTTGTACCGTCAATTATGCCTGACGGACTAAAATTATATAAGTTGCAAAATTTTAGTTTTCTTCCATTCTTTTCACTCTCAAAAACCCTAAGGACGAAAATATCTCTCTAGGGCTCCAACACTAAGGTAAGAACATCTTAATCACTGATTATCAATCCTAACATCAAACCCGTGATTCTTAACATGATTCTTGTGACTAAAGCCTAGGGTTTACAACATAATTCTTCCTAAAGTGATTCAAGCTAGGGTTTGGGTGTTCTTCACTAGAAAACTGAATTGTTAAACTTTGTTTAACATACTAAGGTATGTCTCTCTTTTAAAAAAATTATCATAGATATATGTTTTCTTCTCAAAGGTTCTTTATTGAATAAAAAGGTGAACTTCTCATGCAAAACCCTAATTCATGTCTTTGCTTGTGGTTGGTGTGTGTGAGGGGGACAAGCCCACATTAAAACTTGATTGTATTATCCTCTATATACGTGTATGAAATCACAATTGTTTTCTTCTATAAGAGATGATTAGTGATGATGGTTAATTGTTCCTATTGATAATTTTACAAAGAAACTAAGACAAAGAAATCTTGTTTAAAGAAGTGGAAATGTTTTCAAGATTATCTATGAAATTATGGATTTTTATAATGGCATAATGAACTTTAATGCTATTTGATGGTGTGACTACTTTGAGACAAATTGTGAATCGGCTTCTATGCCATGAACTTTATTGTTGTGTTTGGCCTAGTTACTCGGGAGGAAGGGTAGCCACTATGGAACCTAGTATGATAATGGCTAGCCATTCGGGAGGAAGAGTGGCCACTTCTGGGTTCGCTACCTTGGGTGTGATTATGCCTAGCTATTCGGGAGGAAGGATAGCCACCGTTGAATTTCATATCCTGTGTGGTGTGCTGTGACAAGGGAACCTCTACGGTCACCCCTTCGATGTGCTTGATTCTTGGGCCTGTATTGGCATGTGTGATATTCTTATTTTCTCATGGAATTGTTGTTGTTAATTATGATCAATTGAAAGGCATATTTGAAGTTGTACCTTGACAAGAGGCCTTATAATCGGTTTTGATAATTCTTATTGAGATACACAAACTGAATAACTATTCCGTCATGACCCAATCCCGTAGGCCGTGACTGGTGCCCGACCTGGATACCCATATACGTACCTATCAGATATAGTCAAACTGAGACTACGAACAACATGGAACTCTACAAAAGAACTCTGAAGGTTCATAGCACCATCATATATGCATGTTCAGATACATTGTCTCCTGAGGAGTCACAACTGATCATGTCATGAAATAATACGCAAGCCGACAAGGCTGCCATCACATATCAATATCATATGCAAGATGACAAGGCTGCCACTATAGACGAACATCATACCACAACACGTCGTATAGACACGGCTAAACAGAACTCATACACAACCCACACATATGTCTACAGACCTCTAAGAGCATCAATAGTGAAATATGACGGGACAGGGCCCCACCGTACCCCTGGATAAACATACATGTATATATCATAAGATCTGTACAAAAAGTATACACTCCGGAACAACGGAGCTCTCCAAGACAGCCGAGTAGAAGTCCTATGCTGAAGGGTCACCAAACCGACTATCTGTACCTGCGGGCATGAAACGCATCCCCCCCGAAGAAAGGGGGTCAGTACGAAATGTGTACTGAGTATATAAAGCATGAAATACAGTAAAAAGGATCATAACTGAAATAAGGGGTACAGAAAACAAGGACAATGTCCAGAATACAAAAACACTTGCCTTTGGAACATAAATCATGCATGTCAATATCATATATCATACCCGACCCATCATGGGACTCGGTGACATAATCATATCATCGTTATATACATATATACCGTACTCGGCCCTCTAGTGAGGGACTCGGTGAATAAAGTCATCATACGCCCTCCTGGACGCCATAATATATCATCATATCATATATATATATATATACCGTACCCGACCCTCTAGTGAGGGACTCGGTGAACAATGCAGTGAAACTGTGCACGATAACACACCCGGCCCGGGACTCTGTGAAAGACATATTGAGGCATGCACGAGCAGAGTAGTGAGAAACCATATGCAATTTAAAACATTATCAAGACTCAAACAGAATAAGAAGAAGGGGTTAACACCTTAGTATCAATAGCGACAATCATATCAAGTATCCCTCGAATGTCATTATAGATCATATCAAAAGAGCCTTAGGAACCATAGACATATGTCAATATAGTATGAAACAGCTTATCGAAGTCAAGGACATCTGTTATCGTAGAGTTTCTAGAGATAGGAGCTTATATATATATCGACTATTATCGAACGTATAGGAAACTGAAGAGGGAGGCTCAATCACTTGAGAGTTTTAACATCAAGAAGTGAATAAGAATTATAAATCACATTCGGAACTTATGAATAGAGTTACCCCGAAGTTCATATCATTCATCACTTAGATCTAAGACATGCCAAAAGAAATAAGGGACAACTTTACATACCTGTTAACGACTACTCGCAAATCCGTTCGCTTTGTTGCTCTTTTAGCCTATTTAATATAAGAGTAAAGTTATCGTCAGTAACTATACTTTATAGTTCATAAATCTGTAGCCCATTTCTTATAGAACTTATCCTTTAGCTTAAACATTCTCGTTTAGGGTTTTCTTTTAGTTAAAGACTTAACGAAAATCGGGCAGCATTTCCCCTATATATTCACCTAACCCGAATTTCCAATTATTCTCCTGTTAACACAGAAATACCAACAACAGAGATTTACATATAAAATTCTCACAATTCAGCCCATAACAATCCTAACAACCCAACAACTTTTCTGAATCCATTTCAACCCACAATTTTCTATAACATCGATTTCATGCATTTTCTTAATTTCAATTTCGTCAAATCCAATTTTAATCCTTCCATTACAACACTATTAACACAATTACACCATAAAACAAGAAAATCTTACCTTAATTTTCTCGGAGGAATTTCTACTCTTAATTGCTCCAATTTCGCAATTTCTTCTTCCTCGATTCAATATTCAATGTTACTATCACCTCCTTAAACTTGTAAATCACCTTGGAATTAAATCAAAGCAATTTTTTTTTTTTTTAAAAAAAAACAGCCATGGCTGGCCGTGAACAGTAGCATCCATGGCTGCTCCTCCCTTTTTTTTTTTCTTAAGCAAAATTTGTAAAATGAAATTAATAGCTAAGTTGTTCATCTTCAATTGTACATATATGATGTCCCTTATAATGACACGTATACCCCCTCTAATGACTCACCAAATATTTTGCTGATTTGTTTTTTTTTAATTAATACGGGTGGGGCCCACAATTAAAAATTAAATTAATTAATTAATTTTAATTAATCATTAATTCTTATCTAATAATCTAATACCAATTAATTAGTCCCTAATTTCCAATAATATTTTTATACTAAATATTTATTACAAACAATTTATGTAATAATTAAAATTGAAAATCAAAGGTTCGTATTTCATGTCCGGAAATAATTCCGCCTCCAACTTGAGTTGATTTACTTGCGAATAATTCGACGTATAAATATACGGGGTATAAAATCCTTCCCCCCTTTAGAATATTCGTCCTCGAATGTTAAACTGATTCTGAATTCCCAATACTTCCTCAAGTGTTTTCTTATTTGATTATGCCCTTCACATACCTCTTTCATCAGTTGAAAATTCATTATAACGCATTCCAGGCTTTTACATAGTCGTTCGTGTAATATCTCCTCCTTCTGTTGTTTTCGAGGTATTTATTCCACGTCGTTGTCTTTGCTCTTCTCTTTATTTTACAGTTGGTTATCAGCTGTATTTCGAGCTGTTCTGCTGAAGTGCCACTGTCTCTCTTATCTGCATACTGTCCAGTTGTACTGTCATTGATTGATTCGGTCTTGTACTCATGGTGCACGTAGTCATAACTCAACTCTTTCTTCTTCTACAGTTACTCCCTTAAGATATCGTTCCCTCCATCTTTTTAATCTTTGAATAAGATTTTTATAACGCGTAGACGTCTCTCGTCGGTTCATTAGACTTTAATATCCCTGGAGTATTGCATGCTTCTGGTAACTTGTAGACCCCTCATAGGTTCTACGAGTAAAACGAAATTTCCCAGAGGGTAACATTTTCATACTCCAATATCCTTGCTAGACTCCGCTGTTACCGTCCGTATTCTAGAATTCTCCGCATCATGTGTCACCTTCTGACTTTCTTTTAAAGGTCTTTAACTAACACTTGCTTTTATTTCTTGATCTCGATCTTTAGGGTTGGCTATTAAATAGCGCTTGGGTCTCCTCATATTATAACTTTACTGTCATCCAGTAACCAGTAACCCGCTTGTTCTGATTGTCTCGGTTAAATCATTTCGCAATTTCCTTTACCCTAATTGGCAATACTTTAGGCATATTATCTCGTGTCGTTACTCTATTTTTGACTCAACTCTTCTATTGCCCCTCTACTCAAATTTGCTCTTAGTTCTCCTATCACGCATCCTATTGTAATCTTTACACGAGTATGTGTAGGTGCTCAAGTCAGCCCGGAAAATACCTTAGCGTCGCCACGTTAGTCTTTATACAGACCCTATATTCTTCCCTTATCTCTTCCATTGATATCAAGGCTCAACTATGGCTTTTGCCCTCAGTACTAGTCTCATCTCTGTAGTTTTGCCTCAAAGCATCTTACACCTTTCTTTGATGTATCCAAAATATCACAACCGCCTTGTTATTACTGAATCCTTACTCTTCTTATCAAGTACTCACTTGGTCTCATCCTTAGCATACAAATATTCGTAGGTTGCATAACTATTCTTGTACAATTCGTACGAAGTGCATCCAATCTTAGTCATAGTCTTTCCTTCACCTGGTTTATTCTGCTCTACATATCTTATTGTACTAAAACTCACTTGTTGTCTATTTTGTCATATTCCTTTCCCTTCCTCTATTTACCATTCAACTTTCTCATATTCTACTATAGGAGACTCCCTATTCCTTCTTCTTTGTTACTTATGTGTCACAATATCCTTAGCCAATAACTCCGTTGCCAACATCTTAACCTCTAATCCAGTATAGTCTTGCTATCCCTTATAATATCTTTTACGTTACTCGTTTGCATTCCCTTGTCGTATTCTTCCTCTTTACAAGCATCCGCCTTCTGATGTCATATTATCCAAGATCTTTTACCAATAATTCTCAGCACTGTCTCAAGTACCGTCTTGGCTTCTATCCGCTTATTGCTGGCCTTCAAATCTCACTAACTTGTTTCAGCAAGGGATCTCACTTAAAGTTTAAGAATTCACATTAAACGTGTTGCAGTGTCAGTTGATTGCATCTTACACTTGCATTTTTCTCATCCGCTTCCCCCCTTTAGGGTGTACCCACATCATTATATATTTATATTCTACTCTATGTCCCCATTTCCAATTTTCAAATTCATATGATTATTTTCCAATATATTTGGTATACTGCACCATATCCATGTCTTCCTCTATATCATCTATAATTTAGATTACCCATGTATGAAACTCCAACACCATCACGAGGCGATGAGAACTCTCGATATATAGTACAAAATCTCGTTTGATGGTTGGTACTCGAGTAATATAATTAATGTAGCAATTTATCCAAAGCCGCATTCCATTCGTTCCAATCAGTAATTAGCTAGTGCTTATAATCATTTCAAATTCTCCATTCGGTAGCACTTATATTCTGATGATAAGTATTCCAAGCTTTCCTATAACACCGTCTTTATCCCAACGGATATCATCTGTTTCCTCTAATAACCTCACCATACATCAGTTGTTTCGCAAATCTGCAATCCTTGTCCTTTAAGGATTTCACTATTTTCCGAGGTGAAGTCACATACACGCAGTACTCCTTTATGCCTCATGCTCTTTCATTCTTGTTGTATACCCAACGCTAACTTCTAAATTACTCAAAATCATATCAAAGTCGTCTTAATAGTGGTCTTGTCTTATCACCTTCTCGTCGTACTACACCTTAAGTTCGTAGCTATATATTTCCCTTTTATTTTATACTCATACTCAATTAATTACGTCTGTCTTGGGTGCTTCCTTTAGTATTCCTTTCATTTCTCCAGTCTATGTCCATCTTTTATTTTATGCACGAGGAATTTCATGCTACTCCTGTATCCTTCAGAAAACACTACTCCTGCATAACCCCTCTCTCATTTTTCATAGTATATTCTTTTCATCCCTACATATTCATATCATACCAGTCATTCCTGGCATTCCTTCTGTCTCGTTGCTCATCTACCTTTAGGTTGGTCTTTCACAATTCTGTCGCTTATTTTACTCATTTTCTTAGCTATACACGTCACAACATATCGCTACACTGTAATCCCACTCGCTTTCTTCTTATCTTCTTCCTTCTATTAACTCCTTCTCTTCCTGTGCTCGCTTGCACTTTCGTTACCACTTGACTTCTATTCTGAATTTTCCCTGTAGAACTTTTGTAAGTCTTTCTTATTCGTTCTACATTTGCTCTTCCGTTTCACGCTAATCACATCATATTCTTTAGTTACTCCCTTGTTAGGCTTTACTCATTTCTATAGCAATCGTTATGGTATTCGCATCAAATCCTGTTCGTAACCTATCCTATAACGTAACACTTCTTAATCTCATTCACGATTCTTACTATGTTTTAATTACACTCTGTGGACTAGGCGTACTTAACCCTTCACCCTTTCTGATCAATCTTATCCTTAATATCTCACAAGCTGTCTTATCAATACCTTCATAATTTTTCATAATTCCTCCTTCTCCGTACTTTTATCTCAATCATACTATCACTCCTTTTAACTGTAAACTCGTCGTAATTTATCCCTTAGTATCACAAGCCCTTCCGAATTATTCTAGCATTTTATCAACGACATATGAAACACATGATCATAGACGGCCCACAAGTTTGAGCTTTCCTTCCACAAATTCCATCCCCAATTAGTTGATTAAGAACTAATAAAATGTCACACCCTAATCCAGCTAGGGTGTGATGGGCACCCGACCCCATATTCGGAGCCGATCGAACCCACTGACTCTTATTACACACATACTCGCTTAGACTCCTAACTCAGATAAAACGAAATACATAATAAGAGCTTACAGAAACATTCTTTTTATCGTTCTCAAATCAAACAAAGTCTGTAATCATATGGAAGCTGTAACATAATATATGAAGACACATCGGCTGGTGAAGCTGCTTACGAGACTGACATTCTATACCCACGACTCTGTCTGCAAAGTCTCTAACATCGACCAAGATACCATAGCATGAATACTCTGACTCGGCAACGCTCCAGGAGCAAATGGAGCTTGCCAATTCTGCTGGAACATCTTCTATAATGGCTTCTACTCATCTGGGTGTACCTGCGCGGCATGAAACGCAGCCCCCGAAGAAAGGGGGTCAGTACGGAATATGTACTGAGTATGTAAGGCATGGAATACAGAAAACAAAGCCATAATCGAAACAAGCAGTACAAAAGGTTAGTACACTATTAAGAATACCAAAAAGCTTATTTTCCAAACACAAATCATGTATGCTGAAGTCATATGTCAGAAGAAGTACAGAAGGTAAGTAGCTTATCCAGAATATCAAAATGCTTACTTTTGAAACACCAATGATGCATATCAAAATCATGCATAGGGCACAGGAACATGGTCGCCACTCCTGTCTTTGGCGCCATAACACATCATACTCTAGAAGATTTCATATCTCCGTAACATCTCAGTAACACATAACACATCATAACATATACACGGTACCCGACCCTCTAGCAAGGGACCCGGGAAACCGGACACATCATATTCCATAACATATACACGGTACCCGGGAACCGGACACATATACACGGTACCCGGGAACCGGACACATCATACTCCGAAATTTATATATATGGAACCCGGCCCTCAAGCAAGGGACTCGGTGAACCATACGCACGATACCTACCGGCCCGAGACTTGGTGAAAGAGGCAATGACACATGCACGAGCAGAGTAGTGAGAAACTATATGCAATTTAAAACAAATTTTAAGACTCGATGATTAAGTACATAGATCGACACTTGAGGTTCATAAACACGTTTCAAGTCAATCCGAGTTAGTATACGAAAGTTAGGGACATTTTACTACAGAAACCTCTTTGAACGTTTCAGAAGCTATTTTTGAAATGCAAAGCAATAGTCGTACCAAGTAACTTTTGAATATCACTATGGACAAAATCAAAATAAAACTTTTGGAACCATACACGCGTATCAAGACATAGCAAAATAATTTTCGGAAGTCAAGAACGTTAGCCATCCTAGTGGCTCTAAGAATAGGAGTTTTTTTGAAATCATACATATACATTGTCTGTTTGTTTCACAAGGATCATGCCAAAAGAAGGAAAGGGTAAGCCTTACATACCTGTTCCACGTCCTATTAGCTATGCTTAATTGTCCAAGCTCGCTATCGCTAGTCTACATTCAAGAAGATTTACACAATCATTAGATTTGTCGTCATATACTTGTCTTAATCCTTCAAATGAATTCATTTACAATCTGCCGAAATTTTGGCAGCATTTCCCCTGTAAATACAACCATCCCCGAGAATCTAACTCGGCCAAATTATCAATCAACAATCCGAGAATTCAACTCGGCCAATTTATCAACAACAATCCGAAATCTTCCAAATTCAACAAGAATAATAACAACACATTTCCTTTCTTCCAAATTCATGAACTACACCAACAATTCACTCGTTAACAATATTATTCACATAAATATAAAAACTACGTTCAATCACGTTGGCTTCTAAAAACAGCCCATAACAATTACAACTCCAACTTGAATCATTGAACTTTCATTAACATCATAGAATCCACAACACAACAACCAAGATACTAAGTAAATTTAATTTATTCCTTCTACACAAAACAGCCCACTCACGGCTACAACATCAACACACCTAGTTTCAAGAATTTCATCCATTTCTACACTCAACAACATGCATAAACCATCCATAACATATAAAAGAGGATTAAACCTTACCTTTTCCACTTAACTCTTCAACTTGGCTAGAGTTGTGCCTTGCAAGAATGAATGGTTTGCTTGCTCCAACTACTACTCCACGTTATAGAGGACCTTCCAATTGGTAGAAAAGCTAGAAGAAAATATTTTTTTTGGATCAATTTTGCATGGACTTGTTCGGCTAAGACCATGGCCGAATGGCTCTTCTCCCTTTTTCTCCAAGTTTCTCCAAACTTCTAAGGTGAAAAAGATGAATAAGATGAGTAATTTGTCATCTTCACCTACATATATTATTAATCCATGTGGGCCATCCCCCACACCACCTTACACAACCACTTGGGCTAAAATTTCATGACTTGTTAACTTTCCATAATTCACTTTTAACCCCAAATTCTCCTTAATATTTCCATGAGCCACCTTGTGAATTTCCCTTTTTACCCCTAGCCTTTCTCAATATTTCCATACTAATAACCAACTTGTACATTAAAATAATTTTGGAAAAATAGTCATGCCCTTAACTTACCACGACTACCTTTGAAATATCGAATGTACAAAATACGGGCTATAACATAAAATGTCACCATAAAGCATTCTCCAACCAACACCAGAAGAAGACTAGAACCTGACAAGCACCACAGGGCTTCTAGTGCTTGATTCACATGGTTTACTTCCAGGTTTATTCTTGAGTCGTGAACAAATTATTTAGTTCATAAACTACCTGCTGTATGCCTTGTACTTTTCAATAAAAGTGAAACTTAATTACCGGACGTTTTTGCCCTTCAACACAAGCTTTTTCTAAGGCAAAAGTGTGGCTGGAAAGTATTCTGGTCCATTCAAATGAATTCCAAACTTTGCTGCTCATATATGTTTTTTCGAAATAAAATTTCCCAAGTAAGAATGGTGCCCCTCACGAATGACATGGAGGGTATCTCTTAAAGCTTTAGTCCAACATAATAAATTTACCCTATCAGTATCAACTTTCAAGACATATTATGAACCTATATCTCATTCTCTTCTTTTTCCTATTCCTGGGAAAATTTGGGTAGAGTTTTCTCTGTACTTCTTACTTTCCCAGAACCTGCACGCAGAAAATACCAACAATGCCTCACAGGGCCAACATATATACGCATGTATCATATCATATCATAGACACACAGGGCTCCCAATTTCCAGAAAAAGTATAACGGTGTCGGGACTTACCTCACATATAGCACCTCGAGATGACCAGATCCTTTAACGATCTGTCCTGTTATACCTTTCTACCTACTTTCTCTTTCATCCTCCAACTTTACATTTCAATTATGTTTCAATATTCTTACCTTATCCGACATGCCTCTTTCGCACCATTGCTTACCTACGTACTGTGTAGCTTCCAATATCATCAATCACTTTCTTTTGTCGATGTCGTTCTTCAGCTGAAATCAAAGGTTAGTATAAGGAATTTCATTTCCTATGGCTGGGCTCTATCGCACGATCTTAGATATGAAATAGAGGTAACATCCTAAATGTCCTGTAGCTTCCTGTTTATAGATGTGGTGCACAACACACCGATATACAAGACTATACTAGACACGGTCTGTAGACACTCCGAGGACGAACTGCTCTGATATCACTTTTGTCACGACCCAACCCCGTAGGTCGTGACTGGTGCCCGACCTGGACCCCCGTATACGTACCTATCAGATATAGTCAAACTGAGACTACGAACAATATGAAACTTTACAAAAGAACTCTGAAGGTTCATAGCGCCATCATATATGCATGTTCAGATACACTGTCTGCTGAGGAGTCACAACTGATCATGTCATGAAATAACACGCAAGCCGACAAGGCTGCCATCACATATCAATATCATATGCAAGCCGACAAGACTGCCACTATAGACGAACATCATACCACAGCACGTCGTATAGACACGGCCGAACAGAACTCATACATAACCCACACATATGTCTACAGACCTCTAAGAGCATCAACAGTGAAATATGACGGGACAGGGTCCCGCCGTACCCCTGGATAAACATACATGTATATATCATAAGATATGTACCAAAAGTCTACACTCCGGAACAACGGAGCTCTCCAAGACAGCTGAGTAGAAGTCCTATGCTGAAGGGTCACCAAACCGACTATCTGTACCTGCAGGCATGAAACGTAGCCCCCCCCCCCCTCCCGAAGAAAGGGGGTCAGTACGAAATGTGTACTGAGTATATAAAGCATGAAATACAGTAAGAAGGATCATAACTGAAATAAGGGGTACAGAAAACAAGAACAATGTCCAGAATACCAAAACACTTGCCTTTGGAACATAAATCATGCATGTCAATATCATATATCATACCCGACCCATCATGGGACTCGGTGACATAATCATATCATCGTTATATACATATATACCGTACCCGGCCCTCTAGTGAGGGACTCGGTGAATAAAGTCATCATACGCCCTCCTGGCCGCCATAACATATCATCATATCATCATATCATTATATCATCATATCATCATATATATATATACCGTACCCGGCCCTTTAGTGAGAGACTCGGTGAACAATGCAGTGAAACTGTGCATGATAGCATACCCGGCCCGGGACTCTGTGAAAGACATATTGAGGCATGCACGAGCAGAGTAGTGAGAAACCATATGCAATTTAAAACATTATCAAGACTCAAACAGAATAAGAAGAAGGGATTAACACCTGAGTATCAATAGCAACAATCATCTCATGTATCCCTCGAATGTCATTAGAGATCATATCAAAAGAGCCTTAGGAACCATAGACATATTTCAATATTGTATGAAACAGCTTATCGAAGTCAAGGACATCCGTTATCGTAGAGTTTCTAGAGATAGGAGCTTATATATATATCGACTATTATCCAACGTATAGGAAACTGAAGAAGGAGGCTCAATCAGTTGAGAGTTTTTACATCAAGAAGTGAATAAGAATTATAAATCACATTCGGAACTTATGAATAGAGTTACCCCAAAGTTCATATCATTCATCACTTAGATCTAAGACATGCCAAAAGAAATAAGGGACAGCTTTACATACCTGTTAACGACTACTCGCAAATCCGTTCGCTTTGTTGCTCTTTTAGCCTATTTAATATAAGAGTAACGTTATCGTTAGTAACTATACTTTCTAGTTCATAAATCTGTAGCCCATTTCTTATAGAACTTATCCTTTAGCTTAAACATTCTCGTTTAGGGTTTTCTTTTAGTTAAAGACTTAACGAAAATCGGGCAGCATTTCCCCTATATATTCACTTAACCCGAATTTCCAATTATTCTTCTGTTAACACAGAAATACCAACAACAGAGATTTACATATAAAATTCTCACAATTCAGCCCATAACAATCCTAACAACCCAACAACTTTTCTGAATCCATTTCAACCCACAATTTTCTATAACATCGATTTCATGCATTTTCTTAATTTCAATTTCGTCAAATCCAATTTTAATCCTTCCATTACAACACTATTAACACAATTACACCATAAAACAAGAAAATCTTACCTTAATTTTCTCGGAGGAATTTCTACTCTTAATTGCTCCAATTTCGCAATTTCTTCTTCCTCGATTCAATATCCAATGTTGCTATCACCTCCTTGAACTTGTAAATCACCTTGGAATTAAATCCAAGATTTTTTTTTTCAAAACAGCCATGGCTGGCCGTGAACAGTAGCAGCCATGGCTGCTCCTCCTTTTTTTTTTCTTAAGCAAAATTTGTAAAATGTAATTAATAGCTAAGTTGTTTATCTTCAATTGTACATATATGATGTCCCTTATAATGACACGTATACCCCCTCTAATGAATCACCAAATATTTTGCTGATTTGTTTTTTTAAAATTAAAACGGGTGGGGCCCACAATTAAAAATTAAATTAATTAATTAATTTTAATTAATCATTAATTCTTATCTAATAATCTAATACCAATTAATTAGTCCCTAATTTCCAATAATATTTTTATACTAAATATTTATTACAAACAATTTATGTAATAATTAAAATTGAAAATCAAAGGTTCGTATTTCATGTCCGGAAATAATTCCGCCTCCAACTTGAGTCGATTTACTTGCGAATAATTCGACGTATAAATATACGGGGTATAACATGTTCTTACATTGGTTTCACATGATTTTCAGGACTGATTTCTTTATGTATTATTTTACTTTATTTTCATATTACTTGTTGTCCCCGAGGCACTCACTGAGTATGAAGTACTCAGGCATACCATTGTTGTTTTTGTGGTATGTTAGGTAACGGAGAGGAGTAGGTTCTTGATACTCCGGGAGTTTAGGAAGAACTTGCTATTGCGGCTGATTTGGTGAGCCCACACATTCATTCGTGGGACACCTTATTTATTTATTTGTTTATTTATTCATTATATTATTTTTTCGGGCTGCGTCCCGATGAGGCAGACTATTAATCCTTTATCTTAGAAGCTCCATAGTATACATTCTTATGGGTAGTTGTTGAGTTATTGATTAACTCTCGGGCACGTTGTTACGTTTGACTAAGTATTGATTACTAAAGACTTCCGCTGATTTAATTCATATATTCATGATTTATTACATTTATTTTATAAACTGTTGGAGGCGAATATTGAACCTGGCGGGTTCAAGTGTTATTATTGTGTCGTTTAGGTTCTTCCAATATTGCTCATGACGTCGGATACCGGTCACGTCTAGGGTGGGTTTTGGGGTGTGACAAGCTTGGTATCAGAGCCTAGGTTTAAATGCGTTGTAGGATTGTTATCCGTGTCTGCGGAGCTGTGTCTAGTGGAGTTTTCCTTGTGCAGCCATATTTCCTGCATTCAGGCCCATGCCCAGAATTTAAAAGAGCAACATCCACAAAGGGGTGATCGTGATATTGATAGAGGGTAAAGCAAGAGGGCCAGATCTTTGGGGGCAGGTAGTGATTATAGGGGGGGATCAAGGCAGGCATATTCTAGACACTCAGGCCAGTCGACGACTAGTGCACCTCCACGATTTGCAGGTAGGAGATTTGACCGCTCCATTCCTTCAGGACAGGGTCAGAGTTCGAGAGCTTCAGGTTCCCAGTTTGGGGGTGATTATAGCCTGAAGAGACCACCAGTCCCACGATGTAGCCAGTGCAGAAAGTTACACTCGGGGTCATGTCGCCAGGGCATAGATGCTTGCTATGTTTGTGGACAGAATGGGCACTTGATGCGTGATTGTCCCTCGAGGTATGGTAGAGGTGGGGTTCAGCCCGCAGGATCAACAGCTGGTTCCACTTCAGTGCGCCTGGTAGGGCAGACTCCCCAGATCCTAGCAGGTCGAGGTAGAGGCAGAGGGGGAGTATCTACTTCAGGTGCCACTCAGCCCCGTATGTATGCTTTAGCCGGACGACAGGATCTTGAGTCCTCCCCAGATGTGGTTACAGGTACATTATCCGTATTTTCCCATGATGTGTATGCATTGATAGATCCGGGTTCTACCCTATCTTATATTACTCCGTATGTTGCTGGTCGTATTGGGGTTAAACCTGAGCCAATTAAACCTTTTGAGGTATCTACTCCGGAAAGAGAAATTGATTTCGCTGTTGATGTGTTGCCGGACACCAAGCCTATTTGTATTCCTCCTTACTGGATGACTCTGGTAGAATTGAAAGAGCTAAAGGCACAATTGAAAAGGGGTTTATTAGACCCAGTTCATCACCGCGGGGAGCACCTGTCCTATTTGTAAGAAAGAAAGATGGCTCCCTACGAATGTGCATCGACTATAGGCAGTTGAATAAGGTGACGATAAAGAACAAATATCCTCTTCCGAGAATTGATGATTTATTTGACCAACTACAGGGTTTCAAGTGGTTTTCCAAAATAGACTTGAGGTCAGGTTATCATCAAGTGAGAGTTAAAGAATAAGATATTCCCAAAATAGCTTTTAGAACGAGATATGGCCATTATGAATTCCGGGTGATGTCATTTGGGTTAACTAATGCCCCGACAGTGTTCATGAATTTGATGAATAATGTATTCAGGCCACTCTTGGATTTATTCGTAATAGTATTCGTTGAAGATATTCTGGTATACTCTCGCACAGAATCAGAACATGCAGACCATTTACGTATTGTTCTTGGAATTCTTCGAACTCGAGAATTGTATGCAAAAATTTCAAAGTGTGAGTTTTGGTTGAATTCTGTGACATTTTTGGGTCATGTTATTTTAGATGATGGCATTAGATTTGATACTTAGAAAATTGAAGCTGTGAAGACTTGGCCAAGGCTTACGTCGCCCACAGAAGTCCGTAGTTTTCTAGGATTGGCAGGTTATTATAGAAGGTTTGTGGAGGGGTTTTCCTCTATTTCAGCCCCATTGACAAAGCTAACCCAGAAGTCAGCTAAATTTCAGTGGAATGATGCTTGTGAGCGTAGCTTTCAGGAATTGAAAGATAGATTGACTTCAGCTCCAGTCTTAACACTCCCAGGAGGGCCAGATGATTATGTTGTATATTGTGATGCTTCCGGTGTTGGGTTAGGATGCGTATTAATGCAGCACGGTAAAGTCATTGCTTATGCTTCGAGACAGCTGTGGAAACATGAAAAGAACTACCCGACTCATGATCTCGAATTGGCTGCAGTTATTCATGCATTAAAGCTGTGGAGATATTACTTGTATGGTGTGCATGTTGATATCTATACAGATCACAAGAGTCTCCAATAAATTTTCAAACAGAAGGAGTTGGATCTGCGGCAGAGGCGGTGGTTAGAATTATTGAAAGATTATGATGTGAGTATTTTATACCACCCCGGGAAGGCAAATGTAGTAGCTGATGCGCTTAGCCGCCGATCGATGGGCAGCCTATGTGAAGTTCCTCCGGAGAAGAAAGAATTAATTCATGAGCTCCACCAACTAGCTAATCTTGGAGTACGCCTAATTGATTCAGGTAGTGCATGAATTGCTATTAATAATCCCACAGTTTCGTCCCTGAATATGGAAGTGAAAGAGCGTCAATATGAAGATCCTCAGTTGAGCCGTTATAGAGACACATTTCATGAAAAAGAGAAGTCTCCATTTGAAACTTCTATAGAGGGATTTCTTAGATACCGAGGCAGACTATGAGTTCAGAATGTTGCAGAATTACGTCGCCGAATTCTAGACGAAGCTCATTATTCTCGGTATTCTATTCATCTAGGAGCAACAAAGCTATATCATGATCTCAAGTTAATTTATTGGTGGGATGGAATGAATAAAGACATAGCAGAATTTGTAGCTCAATGTCCAAACTGCCAGCAAGTGAAAATCGAACATCAAAAGCCAGGAGGATTATTTCAAGGAATGAAAATCCCTACTTGGAAATGGGAAGTGATCAACATGGATTTTATTATGGGGTTACCCCGTTCCCGAGGCAAGTATGACTCCATATGGGTGATCGTGGACAGACTCACGAAAGCAGGTCATTTTCTTCCAGTCAAAACTACGTACTCAGCAGAAGATTATGCAAGGTTGTATCTCAAGGAGATTGTGCGACTCCATGGTATTCCGATATCCATTATCACAGGTAAAGGAGCACAATTTACAGCTAAGTTCTGGGAATCCTTCCAAGAAGGTTTGGGTACTCAAGTAAAGCTTAGCACGGCGTTTCATCCGCAAACTGATGGGCAAGCTGAACGTACCATTCAGAACTTGGAAGATATGCTACGAGCATGTGTTCTAGATTTCGGTGGTAGTTGGGATGACCACTTAACCTTATTGAGTTTGCATATAATAACAGCTACCATTCCAGTATTCAAATGGCTCCGTATGAAGCTTTATATGGAAGGAAGTGCATATCTCCAGTTGGATGGTTTGAAATAGGAGAAGTACAGCTAATAGGCCCTGATTTGATTCAACAAACAGTAGAAAAAGTCAAGGTGATCCGAGATCGATTGTTGACAGCCCAAAGTCGCCAACAATATTATGCGGACAACCGCCGGCGAGACTTAGAATTTCAAGTTGATGATTGGGTTTTCTTAAAGGTGTCACCAATGAAGAGAGTGATGATATTTGGTAAGAAAGGAAAGTTAAGTCCTACATACATTGGACCCTATAAGATTATCCGCAAGGTGGGTCAAGTAGCTTATGAATTGGACTTGCCTCCAGAACTTGAATCAGTCCATCCAGTTTTCCATGCCTCAATGCTCCACAAGTGTGTTGGAGATCCTACGAGGATTGTTCCAATAGATGACGTTCAAGTGACAGAAAAACTAGTCTATGAAGAAGTGCCCATTACCATATTAGACAGGCAAGTACGGAGACTTCGAAAGAAGGAAGTAGCCTCAGTTAAAGTTTTATGGCGAAATAACAACCAAGAAGAAATGACTTGGGAAGCAGAAGAGAGTATGAAATCCAAATACCCGCACTTATTTCAGTCCCCATAAGAGATCCACAATGAAACATCAAGATTATGAGGTATGTTTTTATGCATATGGGTCGTGTGTGGCCAACTTATATTGCTATTGTGTTGCGGCCCTGTGAGGCAATGTTATTGTGGGCTGTTGTGACAGGATGGTAGTGCCATATTACAGGGGAAACTCTGGAAAAGTTTTTGTAGAATCCCCGAGTGCTTAACATTTGAGGACGAATGTTCCAAAAGGGGGGAAGAATGTTACACCTCGGAAATTTACCGTTAACGTACAGTGAATAGACTAATGAAGGGAACAAAATATACGATGTATTGGTAAGTAAGAAATAACATTTGATGACTCTAAATGAGGTTTCAAAGATATTCGAGGTAGGAGACGGAAGTTGCCAAGAAAGGAAGGTATATGCTATGTATCGGAAGACGATTTACGAGTAATGAGTTAATGATGCCTTGGAGAAGGGTTATAATGTCCCTTATATTGTTAATGGAGTGTTAAACAAGTGTTAAGAAGGTTCCATAAGGATTGGAGATCAAACGAGTCGACGAGAAAGAGTTCGGAAAGACTGGGCATTATATGGCCCAACATACTGGACGGATTAAACATACTGGCCGTATGTTAGGCCGTATGTTGTGACCAGAATGGGTCTTTCACTGGAACAGATCTATGGCCAGACATACGGTTGGTATAATTTATACGGACCGTATGTTGGTCCGTAGAATCTGGTCACGACAGTTTCTAAATTATATATAAGGGACCAACCTCATTTCATTTATTTCATTTCCTCACTTCACACTTCAAGAATTCTCTAGAACCCTCTCCACTCTTCATCCACAAGAACCCAAGAGAAATCTATGATCAACTTCATCAAACCAACAAAATCAAGTGTATGAAACTCATTGAAGTTCATCCAAGCTAAGAAATTCCAATGGAAGTGAACTAGGGTTTTGGTGCAAGAAGAGTATTTCCACTCAAGGATTATTCTTCCATTATCTAAGGTGAGTTTTATGATCATTCCATGTTGTTTAAGGTAATGAGAGGTTGAAAGACTTGGATTGTAGAAGGAAATGGAAAATGGGTCATGAATGTAAGAATAGTGACATTTTGAGTAGTAGTTTGGAATGAGTCATGAATATTGATATGTTATGATTATAAGTATGTTATAAGTGACATTTAGAACATGGGATAAGTATTATATGTGATAAAACACAATAGTGAACTATGACCATGATTATGGAGGAATTGAAGTGAAATTGTGAAATGTGGATAATGTAGATAAATGATGATTGTTGTTTATAATATTGTGAATGTTGTTATGGATGTTTGGGAGTTGATATGTAAAATCAGGAAATTTGTATAAACAAAGGAAATGCTGCTCAATTTTCTCTAGCATTAGTAAGCACGTTCATATAATCGATTAGCTAATATTGATGCGAATTCTCTTGAAGGTAGAAATGTGAGCGTTGAAGAAGAACAATCAAGCGATATAATTGTTAAACGAAAGAGGTATGTAAGGCTAATCCTTTCCTTCTATGGCATGAATCTTCCTATTTTCCACGATCTTCCTAAATAACGGAAATTATGAGTCCATGACTATAAAGAGCTACACACATATATGATAAAGAAAGGAGATACGATTCGAGCATGATAATAATGACGATGAGTTAAGTATAAAGAATCTTAAAGTGAGGTACGATGTCCATGAGGTTAATGATCCTAAGTATGGTTCCATTGATGCTTTTCCTTGTGTACACTCACCTGAGAATGTTAGTCCTCTCAAGGTGAGACATAATGATTATGACCACTTCATAATGTAATCGGGGGTTCACGACCTTATGTCACCCCGATATAGATATAGATGCCTTCAAGTTCTAATGTATGTTTTAATGATAGATGTATAATAATTCTAAGCTATGATAAGGTTACGATAAGCTTATGATAAGGTCATGATATGCCTATGAGATGTATAATAATGATAAGTCTATGGTGTGCACACGATGATACAATTCCACCGTACCTAAATGGCCGGACATGTCACCGCGAAGGCGGGCTGCATATGATTCCACCGTGCCCAAATGGCCGGACATGTCACCGCGAAGGCGGGCTGCATATGATTCCACCGTGCCCAAATGGCCGGACATGTCACCGCTAAGGCGGGCTACTTATGATTCCACTGCGCCTAGAAGGCCAGACACGATCACCACTAGTGGGCGGCGTATGATGTTTACCCGGACGCGGGTTAACGATGATGATATATATATGATATGATGATGTATGTACTATGATGATATATGTACTACGATTATATATGATATATGTACGAAAGGCATTCACTCTTAAAGGTTAAGCAGGTTATATCTTCATCTTATGTCTTATGATTTCTCTATTATATTCATTTCATTCATGCCTTACATACTCAGTACAATGTTCGTACTGACGTCCTTTTTCTTTGGACGCTGTGCTCATGCGCACAGGTAGACAGGGAGGTGATCCAGACTCGTAAGAGCTACTAGCAGACTTTGAGAGCACTCCATTGTTCTGAAGGTGCCATTGATTTATTATTTTGTGTATATATATGTTTTGGGCATGACGGGGTCCTGTCCCATCCATATGTCTAGTACTCTAGTAGAGGCTCGTAGATAAGTATGGCTCACGGTTTCTCCTCGTATGTATATGTATTATTTTGATAGCCGGAGGGCTTATATATAAGTTAAATATGTTTCAAGTGAAAAATGATTTTCCTATGATTTGAGTATAAGATTAATGAATGAACGCTTGATGTGTACGATGGGTAATGGTACGAGCGGTGCTTGGTGGTTAGCCCCAGGTACCCGTCATGGCCCCTAGTCGGGTCGTGAGACTTGGTACCACGTATCGAGTCTGCATGTGCTGCTGTTGCTATGTTTCCTAATTGCACTTTCTCATCTCTGGTTGGGTTTGTTGAACAACAAGAGTGTTGGAAAAATGAAGAGAGGGTGGATCGAGATCAGAACAAGAAGGCCCGATCGGCTGGTGGTTTCAGTGGTAATAATTATAAGAGAGGGCAGAGTAAAGGGTATTCTGCACCTGCTTAGTCTGGCGCTTATTCCCATGCTAGTGTGTCTTCTGGTAGGAAAGGCCAGAAAAATAATAATAATAATAGTAAGTTGTCGTAGGGAAGTAGTCGTTCGCCAGTGTGGGAAGAACGTATCTCTCATCATTGTGGGATTAGAGGCCACATTAAGAGGGAATGTTGAAAATGGCTACGTGAGATAGCTGCTATGAATAACCAAAAGAATGATTCGCCTGCATCTGCTAGAAATCCGCCTGCGGGTTGTGCTAACAATAATAATCAGAATGCTCGTAATAAAGGAAAAGGAAAGGAAGTTGCTAATGCTTCTGGTGGAGGGACAACTCAACTTTATGGGCTGACTCGTAGGGAGGCAGCTGAGGTTTCTGACGTTGTGGTTACATGTATCCTTACCATCTGTTCTGATGATGCTTACTCATTGATTGATCCGGGTTCAAATTTATCCTATGTGACTCCTTATTTTGCTCTTGATATGTGTATGAAACCCGAACCATTGTTGGAACCCTTTGCTGTTGATATGCCTTCGGGTGTTCCTGTTATTGCTTCTAGAGTGTATAGAAATTGTGATGTCGTGAGACCGTGGCTGATTTGTATGAACTTGAGATGGTGGATTTTGATGTAATTATAGGGATAGACTGGTTATCCGCGTGTTATGCTAATGTGGATTGTGGCCATAAGTTAGTTCGCTTTGCCTTTCCCGATGAGCCTGTTATTTTGTGGGAGGGTGAAATCGCTAAGCCAAGGGGTAGATTTATTTCTTATCTTAAGGCTCATAAGATGATTACTAAGGGTGTATTTACCATTTGGTTGTTGTTAGTGATACAAAAGACATAGTACCTGAATTTTCATCTATTCCTATAGTTAGTGATTATCTCAAAGTGTTTCCCGAAGATCTCCCTGGCATCCCTCCTGATAGGATTATTGATTTTGGGATTGATGTTATTCTCGACACCCAACCTATTTTTATTCCACCTTATCGTATGGCTCCAGCAGAACTAAGGGAGTTAAAGGATCAGTTGAAGGACTTGTTAGATAAACGTTTCATCCGACCAAGTTCCTCACCTTGGGGTGCTCCAGTCTTGTTTGTTAGAAAGAAATATGGTTCCCTTAGGATGTGTGTTGATTACCGTCAACTTAATAAGGTGACCATTAAGAATAAATATCCTTTGCCTAGGATAGATGATCTATTTGACCAACTTCAGGGTGCTAAGTTCTTTCCAAAAATTGACCTGAGGTCGGGGTATCACCAATTGAAGATAAAGGAGAAGGATATCCCGCAAACTGCTTTTTGTACTCGTTATGGGCATTTTGAGTTTCTAGTCATGTCCTTTGGGTTGACTAATGCACCTGCCATATTCATGGATTTGATGAATCGTGTGTTTAAGCCTTATCTAGACCACTTCATTATTGTATTTATTGATGACATTTTGGTGTACTCTAAGAATCGTGAGGATCATGCTAATCATTTGAGGATAACTTTGATAACACTTGAGGAGAACGAGCTTTATGAAAAATTCTCTAAGTGTGAGTTCTGGGTTGAGTCTGTGTCTTTCTTGGGTCATGTGGTGACTAGTGACCGCATTAAAGTAGACCCTCAGAAAATTTCAGCGGTTAAGGATTAGCCTAGACCAACTAGTTCGACGGAAATTCGTAGTTTCTTGGGTTTGACAAATTATTACAGAAAGTTTGTGGAAGGTTTTTCGTCCATAGCCTCACCATTGACTAAATTGACACAGAAGACTGCTAAGTTTCAGTGGTCCGGAGCTTGTGAAAAGAGTTTCCAAGAGCTTAAAACAAGGTTGATTTCGGCTCCTATTTTGACTTTACCTTCTGGGTCTGGTGGATATGTGGTGTATTGTGATGCTTCTAGAATTGTCTTGGGTTGTGTATTGATGTAGAAAGGTAAGGTGATTGCTTATGCTTCGCGTCAGTTGAAGAAGCATAAGAAGAACTATCCGACTCATGACTGGGAGTTGGCTGATGTGGTATTTGCTTTGAAAATTTGGCGTCATTATCTGTATGGTGAGCATTATGATGTTTTTACTGATCACAAGAGTCTGCAGTATATCTTCAAGAAGCGATAGTTGAATAGGCAGAGGAGGTGGTTGGAGTTGTTAAAAGACTACGAGTTGAATATTTTGTATCATCCTGGTAAGGCTAATGTGGTTGCTGATGCTTTGAGTAGAAAATATATAGGCACGTTGGCTTATTTGCATGCACATGACACGCCCATGGGGAAGGAAATTCGAAGACCTGCTAGTCTTGGGGTCAAACTTGATGAAACCAAAGATGGAAAGTTAGTGGGAATCACGCCATCACGGTCTGACATGGTGGAAAGGATAAAATCCAAGCAATATGATGATGAACTTTTGGCAAAGCTGAGAGATAGAGTGGAAAGGGGTGAGTACACTTCATTACTGTTGGTACTGGTGATAGTGTTCTGCGGTTCCAAGGACGATTGTGACTTCCTAATATTGATGGTCTTCGACAAGAATTAGTGATAGAAGCTCATAGTTCCAAGTATTCGGTTCATATGGGATCCACCAAAATGCATAAAGATTTGAACAACACTATTGGTGGAAGAGCATGAAGGTTGATATTTCTAACTTTGTGGCTAAGTGTTTAAACTGTCAACAGGTGAAGGCTGAACATCAAAGGTCTGGAGGCCTGGCTCAGAATTTTGAGATTCCACAGTGAAAGTGGGAGTAGATCAATATGGATTTCGTTGTGGGGGTTACCCCGCACAAAGGCCAAGTTTGACTTGATTTGGGTTATCGTGGATAGACACACAAAGTCTACCCATTTTCTCCCTGTGAAGACATCATATACCGCAGCGGAGTACGCCAAGTTATATCTAAAAGAGATAGTTAGATTGCATAGTGTTTCGACATCGATTATATCTTACAGAGGTACGCAATTTATTGCTCATTTTTGGACATCCTTTCAGGAAGGGTTGGGAATCAGAGTGAAATTGAGCACTGCCTTTCATCCTCAAACTGACGGGCAGGCGGAGAGAACTATTCAGACTTTGGAAGATATGCTACGAGCTTGTGCAATCGATTTTGGAGGAAGTTGGGATGAACACCTACCTCTGGTGGAATTCGCTTACAACAATAACTATCAAGCGAGTATTCAGATGGCTCCTTATAAGGCTCTTTATGGGAGGCATTGTCGGTCTCCAATTGGTTGGTTTGAACCAACTAAAGTGGAGTTGTTGGGTCCGGATTCAGTTCATGAAGCAATTGAGAAGCTTAATCTTATTGTGTAACGACTCAAGACAGCTCTGAGTAGACAGAAGTCCTATACAGATATGAGGCGTCATGAGCTAGAGTTTTCTGTCGGTGACAAGGTGTTCTTGAAAGTGTCGCCGATGAAGGGAGTAATGTGGTTTGGTAAAAAGGGAAAACTTAGTCCCCGTTTCATTGGCCCTTACGAGATTGTTAGGAAAATTGGAACGGTGGCTTATGAATTGAAGTTGCCATCCGATATGGCCATGGAGCACCCTATGTTTCACGTTTCGATGTTGAGGTTGTACAAACCTGATCCTTCCCATGTGTTGAACCATGAAGAGGTTGAAATTAATGAAGGGTTAACCTATGAAGAAAGACCAGTTCAGATTCTAGATCGTTAAGTAAGAAGGTTGAGGACGAAGGATGTGGCATCAGTTAAAGTGTTGTGGCGAAACCATAATACTGAGGAAGCTACTTGGGAAGCAGAGGAGGACATGAAGAAGAGATATTCCCACTTGTTCCCTATGGCAGGTATGAGCTAGCGTTTTAAATTACTCATGGATGAATTGTTGTGTTTGTTCGAAGCAACTTGTGGTTTAGTGAATTCTTTTCAAGACTATTATTCTCATTCGAGGATGAATGAATTTTAAGGGGGAGGGATAATGTAACATCCCGTAAATCCGTATAAAGTGTGAAAGCACTGTATGAGTCCTTTGGAACCTTATATGTTAGGTTACGTGCATAACTTTAGGCTAAAGACCCAAGAGGAGATGGTAAAAATGAAAATTCACTACAGTTTCACGAAAAGGAGGTTTGATGGTCATCCTTTGCACCGTCAATCTGTTCAACGCTCCGTCCTTTACACCGTAGTAAGTAAGGAAGAGAAAGTTGCTCACTGGAAATTTCATGACTTTGACAGAGCAAATCGACGCTCCATCAATCTGTTCGACACTCCGTCGTTTGTACCGTCAATTGTGCCTGACGGACTGAAATTATATAAATTGAAAATTTTTAGTTTTCTTCCATTCTTTTCACTCTCAAAAACCCTAAGGACGAAAATATCTCTCTAGGGCTCCAACACTAAGGTAAGAACATCTTAATCATTGATTATCAATCCTAACATCAAGCCCATGATTCTTAACATGATTCTTGTGACAAAAGCCTAGGGTTTGCAACATAATTCTTCCTAAAGTGATTCAAGCTAGGGTTTGGGTGTTCTTTACTAGAAAACTAAATTGTTAAACTTTGTTTAACATACTAAGGTATGTCTCTCTTTTAAAAACCTTATCATGGATATATGTTTTCTTCTCAAAGGTTCTTTATTGAATAAAAATGTGAACTTCTCATGCAAAACCCTAATTCATGTCTTTGCTTGTGGTTGGTGTGCGTGACGGGACAAGCCCACATTAAACCTTGATTGTCTTATCCTCTATATACGTGTATGAAATCATAATTGTTTTCTTCTATAAGAGATGATCAGTGATGATGGTTAATTGTTGGTATTAATAATTTTACAAAGAAGTTAAGACAAAGAAATCTTGTTTAAAGAAGTGGAAACGTTTTAAAGATTATCTATGAAATTATGGATTTTCTTAATGGCATAATGAACTTTAATGTTATTTGATGGTGTGACTACTTTGAGACAAATTGTGAATCGGCTTCTATGCTATGAAATTTGTTGTTGTGTTTGGCCTAGCTACTCAGGAAGAAGAGTAGCCACTATGGATCCTAGTGTGATAATGCCTAGCCATTCGGGAGGACGAGTGGCCACTTCTGGGTTCGCTACCTGGGGTGTGATTATGCCTAGCTATTCGGGAGGAAGGATAGCCACCGTTGAATTTCATATTCCGTTGAGGCTTTCATGAGGTTTTAATGGAGATTCTTGGGTTTCTCGTTGGTTTTTTTACTCTTCATTCTTTTAACGTACGAGGATGAACGGTTGTTTAATTGGTATATGATGTAACGACCTGTTTGATCGTTTAGGGTTTTTAACCCTTTTACCCCTATTGACTTCCCCTATCACTGTTAGAATAATTTTGACCCGCGGGTATGGGTGGTACGGTTCCCAAGGGAGTCGGAAGAGTCATAATGAAAATTGAGGATTTTAGAAGCCCTTAAGTTGAAATAGTGACAAATAATTGACCAAAAATTGACTTTTGTGTATATGAACTTTTTTGGGAATTTCGTCAGTTTTATGAGGTTTGGAGAGTTGATTTTAACTTGGTAAGGTGGTTAGTTTATTTCTCGAGGCGCTCGGGAGCGTCTTGGTCACTTGGTTGAAAACTTGATTTTGGGGTTGTGGGGGATTGATTGGGTCAAGATGATCTCCGTTAGGAATTTTGAAGGCATAGGTGAGTTCGTAGCATGTTTTTACGTTGATATGCATAATTGATTTGTATCCTGGAGGTCTCGGATGTATGTCGGGTTTCATGTTGGATTTGGTGAAAAACCAGATTTTGCTGGTTTCTGCTGCCCAGCTTCCATGGGTGTGTGCTCGCTTTTGTAGGACTGCCTATGCGGGACATGGCCCGCAGACACAAGGGGATGAGGTGTTAAGTGGCTCCACATATGTGAGAGCCTCTTCATGGAGGCGAATCCTCATCTGTGGACATGGTGTCCGCGGATGCGGAAATCGCTGAAAAGAATTCCCTTTTAATTCCCAACTTCAAACCCATTCTTTCCATTCACCAAAATCTTAATCTAGAGAGTGTTGCGGATGAGTTTGGAGAGCTTGTGGGTGGTTTCATCTTGGGGTAAGTTTCTTTGTAATTCTTTGTGATTTATATATGGCTTAGATTGGAATTCATGCTAGCTTTCATGTTTTAGCTTGGGGAAGATGGGTTAAAACCCTAAAGTGTTTTATGATTCTTTTTCCAATTCTAATAAGTTTTGTGGAAAGGTTTATTGATTTCCAAGCTTCTAATCATTGAAGAATTTAGTTGCTAAGTTGAATCTCTCCTTAATTCTAGGGTTTTGAATATGGAAAATTGGGGGTTTCCTTTAAATTTGGGGTTTTCAATTAATGATGAAATTAATGCTAATTGGGGAATAGTTTTTGTTGATAATTAGTATTTGGGCTTCTTGAGCTTGGGATTGACCTTTTTCAACTTGAAATCTCCGTTTTACCCTTGTGGCCCCAAGTTTCCCTTTATAGGGTTATTTTTGGGGGTTTTCGAAAGCATAGCAATATGTATATCATTAGATTTGTAATCTAATGTAGATCAATTATTTGTTAGACGTTGAATGTTCAGAGGCAATCCGGAAGGGAAAGGCATAGGTTTGAGGAGTTCGAGGCTTGTGTTCTGCTTTGAGGTAGGTTATGGCTTACCTTTCTTAGACTTTGATTAAAGAATCACATGTGTTATGTAGTTATTGATGGGGAAAGCATAAGTATATACTTCGACTTTCTTGTGCTAGAACTTTAGCTCGGAAACACAAAAGTACTGTACGCACTTTTTTGAAAAGATCGGGCTCGCAATTATTGGAAGAATATGAAGGACGTGATCTTGCTCAGGAAGGTAATGAGATTATTCGCGAGGCATGCAAATGGAGCCCGGAACTAGCTGCTACTTGTGAGGTATGGAAAGAGATCGTATTTAATTTTGTAGCAGTAGACGTTTTGGATAAGGAAAAACAGTAGACATTAGCAGATAAATTAGCAGCAAATAAAGAAGGATAAGGAGAAAGAACTCAAGTAATTACCCTTCATTCTCTTAATTGAATTGCAATTAAACATAGGCCTTCTAGCATGGTTGTGGTGTTAAATCCACTTGCTTGGTATGATTTCTGACTTTTTGGGCTTGCACCGTACATTGTGCAATTATTGACATGTGTTGTACTTGACTACGTGATTGTGCTTAAGAAGGATGTGCTAGTTCTATTTGTTGTGATTGTCATGGAGTATCTTATATGTTTTCATGATAGTCTTGGTAATTCGTGCAAATATTGAATTGTCATTATAGTGCTTGTGAATTCCATATCATATTATTGGCATTGTTACATGTAATTCCTCATTTCTTACATTCATACATAATGGAAGAATCATACAAACGGATTTGAAATGGAAAAAAATGAAAGAGGAAAGTAACATTATTATTGCTACAGTCCGAGGTATGTACCAGACGTATTGTGGTAGAGACATGATCCGAGGCTTGTTCCTGAGTGGCTAGCACATGGACACCACGGGTCCTCCACGAGTCATGCCTATTGAAGCGAAAAGTGCTTATAGCATGTGTGTACAGGTTCGAGATATTGATCATTGCGTTGCATCCCATCTGCATTGCACTACTTATCTTCGTATCGCATGCTACCTCTTTGGATTCTTATTGGTGTTGCACTTATGTTGTTGCCTGTTGTTGAGTGATATCTTAGAAACTTAGTAGACTTGTGGGTTGGAAGCTTAAAGCTAGGCTATGACTGGTGAATATTGAGACATATTGTGCGTGTTGATTGTTGTTGACTGTCTTATCTGTTCTACTCGTTGATTTCTGTATTACAAATGTGTTAACTAATCTTAATCAGCCTATGATGCTTACTAGTACTAGTGTTGTGCTGATACTACTCTTGCTACACTCCTTGTGGATCGTAGATTTTGATTCAGGTTATGCTAGTGATTTGAAGCCTTTGACAGAGGCTCCATGGTGAGCTACTGCTAGACCTGCAGCCCGGAGATTCTTCTTTTACATATCTATCTCTTATTTTTATACTCATGAGACAGTACTTTTACTACTGAGATTTGTAGTACTCTTTTCAGACTATGTATTCTCTAGTAGCTCTTGTACTAGCTTCAGACAAGATCCTTGGGGTGTAGTATTTCTCATTCCGTACCTACATTATTTATCTATTGAGACTTAGTATATTTTTGTTTTTATTTCTGCGTTGATTTAATGTTTAGGTATAATGTAAGGGTTCGCCCACCAGGGGGGTTAGCACGGGTGCCTGAACGATTCATGAGTTGGGTCGTCACATACTCTAAGAGATCTTACTTCCTCACACCTTACCACAAAAGTCGCCTTTCGTGTCCTTATCCTCAACCCTCTTCATCATCTTAACAAGGTCCTTATCCTGTTGTCAAATCTAGTGATCCTCCCCAAGCTTACACTTGTTTCCATACATCGACACCTATACTCTTCCAGTACTGAATTGTTTACTTGCAATTGATGCACTTGTGCCACCCAAACTATCAACCTAAACTTTGACTATGCTAAAACTTTCTCAAACCAATCAGACCTTGAACAATTCATTTTTGTAGGCCGTAATTAGACTTCTGCGACTTCTGAGCAACTAATCACTGAAGACATGGAGATCCTGCAGTCCTATGTACTCCACTTTCCCTTACCGAACTAATTAAGAGTCTCAGACATAGCTGAAAACCGAACTTGGTTGTGCGCCCGTATCATAGTGACACATCTCATGCAATAGCACGCCATGTCATATCAAGCCACTCGCGTAAGAATCCCAAGACGTGTTCCCAATCACTGAGAGAAAACAACAACAAGTTAAGATACCAATTTAAATGAACTCGCACGATAAGAGTGAAAGAATGGAAGTTTCCTAAATGTCTTATAGCCTCTCAAGGATGGGTACAGATGTCTACGTACCAATCCGCAAGACTTTACTAGACATTGTTCTTGTACTAGTAAGACCAGTGACCCTAGAGCTATGATTCTAACTTGTCATCGGCGAACCTTTCCCTTAAATTACATTATTTTAGATCAACAAGCGGAAAATGAGCAATGGTTATACTATCTTACTTTATAAATCAATCAAGTGCATAAGTAGTTAAACATAATAATCCCAAAACTCGGTCTTACACTTATACAAGGGCTTCTAAGATGGAAATACATATGCAAATACTGAAAATTACAAACTTCTAACTACTGGAATTATATTAAGTCTGTTAAAGAAGACTTAGACAGAGAATAGGAGAGAAAATCCTGAGCGGCGGAATCGAATAGTAGTGTCACGCCCTGAACCTGGGCCTACACATAACATGGCACCGGATGCCTGACTACATGTGACCGAGAGAATCAACTGGCTGGCTGAATCTGCATGTGATATCAAAACATGTTGAATGCGGAAATAATACTAACACATGCTGATCTACTAAAAGACTGATTGAATAAATCATGAAGTGGAGAAGTACTAAACAAAATCAGAAGTATAACAAAGTTGCCAACATGGCTAACATACAAGACTGCGACTCTAACTGACTACTAATCTAGTCTATGAAGCCTTTAATGAAGTACTAAAAATTGACTATTTACCGGGACAAGGCCAGCGTACCTGACTGTCTATAACTGCTATAAAGACTATAAACAAATGATAAGGCCCCGAAAGAACTGGGGCTTACCAATCAGCTGATACTGGACATCCTAGCGAGCAGATGCGTCGTCCTGTAAATCGTTACCTGCATCACGAGATGCAGGCTTCAAGCATAAGGGACATCAATACATTTGAATTGCACTAGAATGTAAAGCAACTGAAAGAAATAACTGTAAGTGCGGTGCTCGAGTAAAGGCAGCCCAATAAATAAACATGCAATAAATGCTGAAACTGAAACTGTAAACTGAAATGAATAAGAAAAGTGGAGTTATGAACACTTCCTATTCTGCATCTGAATCCCCTGTTTTCCTGTATTTATATGTGGGGCCTTAGCCCAATAATAAATGTGCAAGACTATGGCCTTGTCCAAGTAATTACGTCAGTCTATGGCCCTGGCTAAGTATACGTATACACGAGGTTGTGCCCTTAGGGAAAAATACAAGAGCTACCTTTGGGCAAAATACAAGGGTGGCCCTCGGGCAAAATACAAGAGTTCAATATTTAACAATTATTATTAAAGAACTGAAACCCCGAGAATAATGAACATTATTGAATTGAGACTCATGGGTATAAAACACGAGTCTATTTAGATTACATTCTGAGTTCACAATGTCCGGAATGAAAGTCATAAACAAAACATGAAACTAGTGAACAGAGGTTCTGCAACTATTCATGGAACTAAAGCACAACTATAATGTCACACACCAAGACGGAGGGGCATGACTGACACCCGATCGTAAGGCCAAGCGTCTACCTGTCATATATGTAATACATTGCTCACAACACCTGGGCCGACAAGGACTACGTGTACGGGACTGATGAGTAGAAATTATATCAACCATCATCCACTTACAAAGCATGGACTATAACCATACATATAAGTACACGGGCTGACGAGGCCACCACGAGGATGCATAAGTCATAACAAGGTCGGCAAGGCCATACCAAAAGCTGTGCGTGCTAGTCATGAGCCGATAAGGCTATACATAAGAAAATTATACACAGGAAACATGTCTACGAGCATCTAAAAGTGCATCTGATTGACATAAAGGTCGGGACAGGGCCCCGTCATACCCAAAATATCCATAGATGTAGTGCATACAAAAATGATAGCAAAGCAAGTCCAGAAGTAACCGAACTCACCGGTCGACTGCTGAACTGGAGCAACCTACTAATGGGGTACGTCAATCTAAGGAGTTAGACCTGCAGGCATGAATGCAGCGTCCCCGCAAGTGACTTCAGTACGGAAAGTGTACCGTGTATGTAAGGCAGGATAAACATGATATAAAGATAACATAAGTATGGATAACATGAGTAAGGAAGACTAGAAGGAAACAACCTGGAACCTAGATGCCTCTGAGGGCATACATTATGCATCCAGACTCTTTTACATAAACATATATAGGCCTCTATGGGATAGTATTATATCATATACACCGCTCTTTGGGACTCATTTGATCATATAGCATGCCCAACTACAATGGTGTAATTGCACACTCGTGCCATGCCCGGCGGTTATAGCAATATAGTGCACATTAGTTCCATGCCCACTGATTATAGCCCGGGGTGTTATCTTATACATATATGATGTATGAAACACATGGATTAGCAATACCAAGCCATTCAGGGTGACATAAGGTAGGTATCCCTAAAAAACATTATGGAGCTAACATGAACATTATCAAGACTTGGCAAGATACAAGAATATACATACATATGATTTCATAGTCTTTCATGATTTTTGGATTTCTCATAAACATCATATGGGAGCATCTATCTTACTTAACATAATATAGAAGGAAGGAGCATAGTCATTACCAGACTTAGAGTAGAATCATTTCTTTTGGGACGTCCGTTCGCATATACGTGTAGTTGGACTCATGCCATAGAAGAAAGGGGATAAAGAAGTGTTAACATACCTTTATGAATTTTCGCTTGCTTGCCACAAAAACCCTCTTGTTAGGCTTCAATCTTGACCTATAATCATAGAATAATGCTTTTATCACAATTTGTCAATCCTAATTTTTACGTATCTAAGTGACGGGTAATTTCTACGATAATTTGTGCAGCATTTCCCCTGTATTTCTTACATTTTCCATATCCATGAGGACCATAATAACAATAACCCATCCTATTTCAAGTGCATATTACTCTATTTATGGTCAAAAGGTCGATACCTCGAGCGACAAGCTCGGTTTACACTCCATAAGGCTATTTTTTCTTCTTACGATCTATAATTGATTATAATTACAAGGTAATAAATTTTACAACTCCAATTTCCAGCTATATCAATTATTACTTCTTTTCCAACAAACCCAATAAGTTATCATAATCAATTCCAAATTCTAGTGTTGAATTCATGGATTTCTCATTTGTATGTTCAAATCCCTAGCTAGATACACCTAATTCCAAGTAAAAGAGAAGGAATCTTACCTCAATTGGCTTAGAAAACACCAAATCCTAGCTTGATTTAGTCCAAAACCACATCCACCCCAAGAACGAGAAGAAGAACGATGATCCCGCAATGTTTACGAACTTTCGAGACCCAACTTGCGTAGATTACTCTTGAATTATGAGCTATATATATATATATATATAAAGAGAGAGAGATAGAGAGAGAGAGAGAGAAATTTTATGTAGAGAAAAGGAGAAGCCAATTTGGGGGTGAGTTGGAATGAAATTTGTTTGCCTTAGCACCTATATATATTAAACCCACCGCCTCAATATGGGCCGTATTTTAGTATGGGCCGTACCGAGCACAGTACTTCACTGATTTGCGAACTGTCTATTGCGTTGGAAAGAAGACTCTCTGAACCTCAATTTAGATAGGATATGCATCCTATAATTCTTTATATACTAGGAGATATACCTCCTGAAAGTTGGGCCAAAATCCTGTCCAGAATTCTGCCTATTTTTCCTCGAATTCTGACGAACTTAAATTTCCTCGATTTGCTTGATCCCGAAACCTTCACATACTTACCAATCATGATTATGAACCTCCTTAACCTTGGGAATAACATAGTTGTGCCACTTGAACTCTTACTACATTTCCTCCCTTACGCTTCCATGGCCTTAACTCTCGGTGCGAATTAGCACACGGAGGGACGGGTTGTAACATTCTCCCCCCTTAGGAACTTTCGTCCTCGAATGTTAGGGTATATGGAATGAGTATTTCATCGTGAACATTAACCCAATACTGTTAACGGTAACATCCATCCCTTGTGCTACGTCACCTTACTTGCCCATCGCATACACACCAATACTTGCCCATCGCATACACGCCAATCACATATACTTCCCTTCCTAAAATAAGAATACACTAAGACATCTTTTACTTTGTGAGCTCCTTCCATTTCTGTCTTCTGGCGATCACTACCTCCTTCTTGGTATAAATGAAAGTACTTTGGACCTTATTTCCTTTTTGACTTCCTATGTCATCTCCCTGGTGTTCTTGCTCCTTCACGACATTTCCACCAATGTCACATTTTAAACATTAGGTTTGCGAACTTTCTGATCCTGATACAATAACTGATTTTTTGGATAGCTTCAACTGAAACACCTTGGGAAGGATCTCTAATATATTCTCGTAACAACAATACGTAGAGTACCGAATAACCGGATTCTGACCCCGAAAGTGTTTTAATTCATCAATTAATTTCACCAACTTTCGAATGACTTATTATGGCTCGGAGTATCATGGTCTTTTTCCTATTCCAATTTCTTCGATCATCCTATCGGAACCTTCCAGATCTCCACTTCAAACTCCAACCTCTGGGCTTAAACCAAATCAAGATTTTCGTAGGCTCCGAGCTAATTGCATTTAAGTGTTGATTAATTTCGCTCTCTTTACTGCTTGAAGAACTAAGCCAGACCCATACTACCCCGTTTTCCTGATTTTCAAACCATCTAACTGTAAGCCTGCTTTTTGCGTCTATACAGTTACACCTCTCGCTTTCATGGTGGGAAGAGCTTACGGTTTCTAGCCAAGTATGACTTGAAATGGAAATTTATACCCGAGTATTGAGATGCTAAGAATTTACCCCATGTATGGAGGTACTGGTGGGTATTCCAGGTATATTGCAGGATTAGAAGTTGAACGGATTGAACCGACGCAGGCTGAGTAGACTCAGGAAATTCTGCAGACACCAGACGTAATCTACAGACTGTCGATCATGTCGACGGGCCGTCAATACGAACCGACGTTATGTTCTGAGAATTCTGATTTGCAGAAACCGATCGACGAGCCACGTCGACGGGCCGTCGATCACCGCTGTCGATATGGTTATGCAGCTCCTGATCTGCAGAAGCAGGTCGACGGACCGTCGACCCGCTCATCGAACTGCTCATTTGGAACATTCCAGTTCCAGCTATAAATAGACGAGTTACATCCCAAATTTTCAGATTGTACTCTCTCTCTAAGTGTTGAAGGTTCTAGTTTCATTATATTATCACATATCCAAGGGAAATCAAGGAGTAAACACCAAGAAATTGTTGAATCAAGGGTGAGGATACTATCTAGGGTTTGTACAAGTCAAGAAATCTCCTTGGATTGCAGCTAGGGTTTTCTCAAGTGAAGTATTTTCATCCAAAGGCTATTCTCATATCATCAAGGTAAGTTTTATGATTCTTCCATGTTATTTAGACTATCGAGGGGTTGAAAGACTTGGATTATGGAGAGGAGGAGAATATGAGGTGCAAATATGAAAATAAAGATATTCTTGAATCATGACTTGACTTGAATCATAGTTCTTGATATGTAATAAGTAAAATATTGCTATAAATAGTATTAAAGATGTTGTAGAGTCATTGTATGAGGATTGATACGGTGTGGTGCCATAGTTAGGGTTATAAAGAAGTTTGATAGGGAATGTTGGACATTTAATAATGTCTAGTTTGATGAATTCATTGACTAAGGTATTGTGAGGGTTGTTATTGATGTTGGGAGTTGTTTATTAGGTGGAGGAAGTCATCAAATAAAGGAGATGTTATCCTATTTTCGTTAACTTTAACCTAAGCTTAAGCATGTTTTCGATTATCTAATTTTAGTACGAACTCTCTTGAAGGTAGAAACATGAATATTGGAGGGAAGCGTTCAAGTGATAAAGTAGCTAAACAAAATGGTATGTAAGGCTAGTCCCTTCTTTCTAAGGCATGATTCCTACGATACGACTTCTTACATCTCTCCATGACTTTCTTACATTCCGGAAAATACGATTCAATGTTATGTAGAGTTTCTTATGAGATAAAAAAATAAGAGGTATGTTATGAAAACGATAATGGAATCATCATTACTAGACCTACCTTATGATGCTAGTTCTTTCAAGGTGAGGTATGATGATCATGATTACTCCATAATGGAATCAGGGGTTCTCGACCTTAAGTCACCCCGGTATAGTTATAGATTGTCTTTGAATGCTAATGCATGCTTTATGATAAGTATATGATGATGATATTCCACCGTGCCTAGAAGGCCGGGCATGTCACCGCGAAGGCGGGCTGCATACGATTCCACCGTGCCTGAAAGGCCGAACATGTCACCGCAAAGGCGGGCTTTATATGAATACACCGTGCCTAGAGGGCCGAACATGACACCACTAGTGGGCGGTGTATGATGGTTATCCGGACGCGGTTTAACGACGATGGTACGTGTGTTAGGTTGATATATGTGATATGTGTAAAACGCATTTTTCCCTTAAAGGTTAAGCAGGTTATATCTTCACCTCATGTTTCATGATTTCCTTATTATGTCATTTCTATTCATGCCTTACATACTCAGTACATTTATCGTACTGACGTCCTTTCTTTTGGATGATGTGTTCATGCCTACAGGAAGATAGGGAGACGACACGGATCCGTAGGAGCTTATCAGCGGACTTACAGGAGCACTCCATCATTCCGGAGGTGCTATTTTTGATATATTATTTTGGGCATATGTTTTGGGCATGACGGGGTCTTGTCCCGTCCTTATGTCTAGTAATCTAGTCGAGACTCGTAGATGCGTATGTGTGGGTAGTTAATGGCACATAATGGTCATAATGTCTTCTTGTATATCATTTTTGATAGCCGAAGGGCTTATGTGTATAAAAGTAGATATGTTCTTGGAAGTCATAATGGTTTTTCCTATGCCTAGAAGTGTGAGACTAATAAATGAATGCAGGATATGTGTGATGAGTAATGGAATGAGTGGTGCTCGGTAGTTAGCTTCGGGTACCCGTGATGGCCCCTAGTCGGTTCGTGACATATTCCCACGCTCATAAGGCACCGTCTTTGTTACACCTCGAACAATTCCCCGCTGATGCACAATGAATAGACTAACGAAGGGAATGAAGTATACGGTATTGCAATATGTGAGAAATGACATTTGATGACCCTAATTGAGATTTGCAAAGACATTCGGAGTAAGAGGAGAAAGTTTTCCAAGAAAGGGCAACGCATACGATGTGTATCAGAAAGTATTTATGAGCAATAAGTTAATGATGATTTAATAGTGTCTTGGAGAAGAATTATAACGCCCCTTAGATCGTTAATGAGGTGTTAAACAAGTATCAACAAGGTTCCATAAGGATTGAAGATCAAACGAAGTGACGAGAACAAGATCATAGAAAAGATGGGTTACACGGCCGATTATACGGTCCGTATAATGGTCTGCAGAATCGTCACAGTGAAGGTCCCTCACTGATGGGATTATACGGACCGTATAATGTGCCATATAATGGTCACAGAAAAGAGATGTTGAAGCGACGATTTCACGATCACTTATACGGACCGTATAAGTGTCCGTATATTTTCCCGACGGATCAGATTTTTAAGTTATTAAAAAGGGGACCAAGTTCATTACTTCATTTCAATTTTCACCCAACACTTCAAGAACTCTCTAGAACCCTCTCCACTCTTCATCCATAAGAACTCAAGAGAAATTTATGATCAACTTCATCAAACTAAGAAAACCAAGTGTAAGAAACTCATTAGAGATCATCCAAGACAAGAAATTTCATTGGAGGTGAACTAGGGTTTTGGCTCAAGTGAAGTATTTCCACCCAAGGCTTATTCCTACACCATCTAAGATAAGTTTTATGGTCTTTCCATGTTATTTAAGGTATTGAGAGGTTGAAAGACTTGTATTGTAGAAAGAGATAGAAAATGGGTCATGAATGTGGGAATAGTGTCATTTTTCAGTAGTAGCTTGGATTGAGTCATGATTCTTGATATGTTATGATTATAAATCAAGTTATAAATGATATTAAGAACATGGGATAAACATTGTATATGAGTGAATGTAATAGTGTGCTATGACCATGGATATGGATGACTCGAAGTGAATTGAGGAATATGGACAATGTAGGGGAATAAAGACCATTGTTATGATGTTGTGAATGTTATTATTGATGTTTGGGAGTTGATAAATGATATGGAGGAAGTCCTATAAATAAAGGAGATGCTGTACAATTTTCTCTAAGCTTTAGTCTTGTATGCTAAGCCACAAATTTTCTAATGATAGTATAACTCTAATGAAGATAGAAACGTGAGCATTGAAGGAGAACGTGCAAGTGATAGAATAGTTGAACAGAAAGGTATGTAAGGCTAACCCTTCTTTCATAGGGCATGGTTCCTTGGCCAAATATCTAATCTTCTATAAGCCTATGATGTCCTCCAAATGATTCTATCTTTAAAAGCTACTAAGCTCATGATTCTCGATAATGTTACGATTGTACTAAATTCCTCCTATGATGAGTAATCCTCTAGGGATAGATGTAATGAACGACGATAGAAACGATGCTAAAGATGCTTATGGGCTTTTATGTGTATGTGCCTATGTATGGCTATTATGAAAACCCGAGCTTATATGGCCGGGTAGAATATTTATATATTGCGCGTGCACCACTGCAGTTGGGTACGGATAACCCTGAGCCTTGGTAGGGCCAGGTATGTATGACCCTGAGCCTTGGTAGGGCCAGGTATGTGAAACACCGAACCTTCATGGTCGGGTATGCTATGTAAATGATATGTATATGAATATGAATATGTATATAAATATGAATATGTATATGACTATGAAAATGGATACGAATGTAAATGAGTACGGATATGAATACGCATACGGATATGGATGTATGTACACAATCACGCATTAGTAATGGAAAGTCCCTATGAAAAGCAAGTAAGTGTTTATGACGATGATACTACTATCTCCCATCCTATGCTATTCTTATGTTGTCTATTATGCTTTCATAATGATGTTGATCATGCTTTATATACTCAGTAAATTCTTCGTATTGGCGTCCTTTTATTTGTGGACGCTGCGTCATCCTCGTAGGTGGCCAGGGAAACAGGCTTGATCCGTAGCTTTATTACTAAGGGACTACATAGCGGAGCTCCATTTCATTTGGAGCTACAGCTTTTGGTATTTATTCTTTTGTGTGCATATTTATGGGCACCGCGGGGTCCTGTCCCGCCTATATGATATGACATACTCTCCTTAGAGGCTCGTAGACATGTGTATATGGTTAGATGTGTTTGGCCTTGTCGGCCTATATTTTGGATATCATTTTGTTAGCCTCGTCGGCTTATGTACATCTATATGGGCATTGTTATTGATGATGATATATATATGTATTGTTTCCCAATGGAATTAGTATGAATAATGGATGGAAAGTATGATTTAGCTATGTGGCTCACTGAGATATAAATGTGAAAGTGTGATGAGAGGTGCCCGGGTGGGTTAGCACCGGGTGCCCGTCACGGCTCTCCGGTTGGGTCATGACAGTCTTAGTGCTGGGCCCTGGCTATTGCTGTAACCCGCTCGATAAATGATAGGCATCATTCCCGGTTCTTTGAAACCCAAACCTTTCTAAAATGACTTCAAGGAGGTAATTGCGAAATGAGCCCCTCCGTCCAATGCGATAAAACCGGCTCACCACGAAGTCATGCAATCTCCTTACAGTACTATTTGATATAATCCTCGGCTGTATAAGTTGTCTCAACCAGCAGGAAATGGGTTGTGTTGTGCGCCGATCCTGAATTTCCCGTATAAAATCAACTTGCGATATCACGAGGAAACCCAGTAGTGAAGCCTATTTTACCGTGCCCCACTTTCACACTAGAATATCCCATGTTCCTGAATCGATCTTCCGATCTCTGGTATCCAATCTCCACTTGCAGACAACTTGAACTCCAAGCTAGAAGTTCTATCGTACCCTTTTCTGCGTCCATCCACCAGTATGTTGTTCTACGCTCAGGATACATCTTCGCTAATTTAGAATTTATAGAATACCTACATTTAATGAGTTCCTTGCATGGCCTCCGTTTTTGTAGCCTCATTCTATCAGGTGCCCATAATTGCTCTAGGTATCCCAAAACTCTGTCTTCCTCGAGTTTGGAAATTGAGATCTCATGCCACTGAATCCCCTCCTTACATTGCACTAAAATCAAACCTCTATTCTGATTTACTCCGACTACTAACTATGGTTTCATTGCATTTTGAACTACCATTCCTGTTTGACGACATCCAAGGGCTTACCCTCGACCCGACTAGCTGATAGAGTTCCCTGGTAAGCTCTCTTTTCTCCAGCATCCCTATGCATTATGCTATTCACCTGATGACCTTTGCCTTAAAATGCAACCAAGGGTGTCGGTTACGATTACGGTGTGTTCTAAACTCTGTACACAATCTGTGCTTTACACCCTCCACTAGAAATCTGTGTCATTGCCTTACCCTTTTTCTGCTTGTTTCCTTCGTTTGAGGGTGATAAAATTCCCATGACTCTTACTGACTCGTCTTTTATTACACTCACCCACGCTATCATTGCTTATTCTTGAAAGGTGGCTAGCTTCTCTAGTTTCTTCTTTAGCGCCATCTGTTGGGTAATTTCCCTACTTGACCACCCACCGATGCTCTTTATATACATACACCAGTTGTTTTAGTCCCAATATGCTTTGTGTTGACACCCAATTTTGTCCCACCTTCCTCCAAAATACCTATTTTTCGCTTCTAATATTTTGGCAACTTTAAAAAATAATTATTTGCATTTTTTACTATAATTAGCTTTTATTAATACCGGCATTTCATTATCCTGTCATTATCTTTTACTACCGTCATTAATACCATTATTATTATTATTATTATTATTATTATTATTATTATTTTGTTACTATTTTTATTATTACTAGTATTATCATAATTATCATTTCAACATTTTCACCGTCTTACGCACACGCATCGCATTTATCTTCGCATAATTAAATAAAAGCATTTACTTACTGTTGAATTTCAAATATTATTGCACTGCTATTATGACGGCATATAATTTATTATCCGAGTATTAATAATTGCACATTTTATATTAAGTAATTTAAATTGGTCTTTCATTTAAATGCAGTAGCCCAATCAACTTATACTATTTTCGGACCGATTCACAAAGAACCAGTCCACATTTTAATTTACCTGACATCATTTTAATTTACCAACCCAAATAATTAACCAACATTTTCGGACCAGCCCATTCTTTTAATTTTGCCCAGCCCATATTTTAGCCAAAACTGGCCCATTTTTAACCTGACCCGGAGGCCCAATTCCCGTCCGAAATAAGGGAACCACTATGGTTCCCTTCTTTTTTTCCTTCAGCCGCATACACCAACTCCCTCTCTCTTCTCCCTCCTTCGGCTCTCTCTCTCCCATGCCTCTGCCGCCCCACTTCCCGCTGTCCCCCACGCTTGTCTCTCCCACCGCACTTTCCCCGCTCCTGCCCTTTGTCTTTTATTCAACACAAAACCCTATAAATAGGGGGAGATGAATCGTTTGAAAGGGGAAGAGAATCGGAGTTTTCGGAGAACCCCCCCAAATTGCCTTGCAAAAAAAACAAAAAGACCCCAAGAACCTCGAAGATGTTTTCGATTCAGGGAATTTCCCAAGAACGAGTGGTTTAATCGCAGAAATCCCCTTTTTAAAAAATAAGCTTCTAGCCGCACCACATTCGCCTAAAATATTAGCCCATTTTTTTGTGTTTCAAAAAATATTCAAGCATCGAATCATCCCTTTTTATTCTCATTTTTGCTCTGGTTACTGTTTCGCATCCGAGTCTACGCAACTCGGAGATTCGAAGTGTTCTGAGGTATATCGGAAGCTCGAGCCCCACTTCGGCGCACCCGAAGCAGGTGATTCTCCCTTTCCCCTTCGCACCTTCCTATTTTACTTTAGGCTTGATTGGTATCTGTGATGCCTTGTTTGCATGTGTAACTGTTTCTCCTTTTATTTGATTTTTTGCATTTATTTTGTTTAGCATGTGTGTCAGTTAGTCTTATATGTTCATTTCAGTTATGTCTTTAATATATGTCGGTTGATAGCCATGCCTCTTCGATTCAGTCTGATGTTAGCCTTAGCTTAGTTTCTTAGTATAAGTTGGTCTAGTTAATCTGTGTGTATGTAAATGTTGTTGGTTGTTGAAAAATGCATACAAGTCTTATCCATGTTTAAAGAGTACTTGACTGATTTGAGCATGTTTTGGGCTGCTATAAGCTATGATTGATCTATCCATAAGATTTGAAGGCATAGTCATACTTGATTAGACTACATTTGCGCATATAAATACATGTAATAGATCTGTTACTCCCTTCTTATGTCTTGGACATGTCCATTATTCGAATTGGGATTAATATAGGCCTGTTTAGACTAGAATGTGTAGTTGGATCTAAATCTCTTGTTGTAAGTCAGCTTAGATTAGCCATACTTTTTATTGCTTGCCTTTGAATGGTTCTAGCCTCAATAATCAGTCCTCTAAGCTGAATCATCCTGTTAGTTATAGCACTTAAATCCCTGTTTCATGTTCAGTTAGTATTGTGTTCAGCATTAGTGTTTAATTTCCTTTTCTTGTTTGGTTAGTCATACCTTGTTGGCTGTGGTATTCGATGTTTGTTTAGTTTAGTGTCATCATGTTATTTATGGTATTTAAGTTCTTGTCTCCTGTTTAAATTTAGCTACCATCGTGTTTTGTTTTCCTTTCCTGGTTTAGTTCAATTCAATCCTGTTATTTATAGTATTTGATCTTATACTTCCTATTTGATTAGTTTGTCCTGTTTTAGTGAAAAAATGGTTGAGTAACTGCCTCTGTTCAGCAGGCCTAGTTTTTTTTTCCAGTTTCCTTCTCTCACGAAATATCAATTCTGTCGTGTTCAGCCTGTAGTTGTTAAACTCTTATCTTTTGGGTTTAGTTTGGTCCATCATGTTTAATTATAGTGTCCAGTTGTTCAATGGTTCAGTTTCAATTCATTCTGCTAATTACAATGCTTAGCTTACCTTGTTGTTTTGTTTAGCTCACCATGTCCAGTTATGATGTCGGTTTCTTTATCTGTTTGGTTGGGTTCACTGTGTTTAGTTATGATGGTAGCACCCCTGCTTTGTTTTACTCAGCCTACTGTGTTGCCTAGTCCTGCTGTTCCCCTGTTTGGGTTCCTCATGTCTTGTTGTTGTATTCAAGTCCCTTATTCCTCTATTAACTTAGTTCAGCATGCCTAGTATGAATGCTTAGCGTCACTGTTTTTCCTTGTTTGAATTCCTCATGATTTGGCAGTGTTCAATCTCCTCATTTTGGGTTATGCCATCAGATGTATGTCAACTAGTGGGTTTGTTTAATCTCTGTTAATTGACTAGGAAATAAAGGGGCCGGATCTGCCCAAAAATGTTGTGATGATTTTGGCTTTGTTTAAATTCGTATATGATGGCGTATTGCAGGCATATTGGGTTGAGTTGTATATACTGATGTATATCACCAGTATATCTCAGTTAATATGAATGTGTATGCATAGGAAATACTTAAATATACACAATGATATACATAATCTATTGACTTGTTTCGAGTTTAATTTTTACATGTTTATCATCATTCGTTGATTATATGCTAATCCTTTCCTTTCGTTTTGTGCATGACCGATCGCATACGAGTCCGAGAGACTCGTTCTCCTTCCGCATTCGGTTTGGGCTAAGGCCCAATGTGAACTATTCTTCTCCGTGTCCAGCCCAACAGCGGCCCAGATCCGTAGCCCTAAAATTGCTGGGCCAAAGCCCAATATACAGGACAGCAGTGGCAGCCCAACAAATAAAAAAAAACTGCTGGGTCGAAGCCAAACAGCAAATGGACCCCAACAGCCCAAACGGGCTGGGTCCATCTGACCCTTTTTTTTTTTTTTTCTCTTTTCCTTATTTTTATATATTTAATGTGTATTATGCAACTAACCCTTTACTTTGTTTTGTTTTTCCTGATTTAGATGAACCTTAGCGAATTTAGTGGGTTAACTTTAGCATATTGGGTAGTGAATTTAGGAGAAAAACTCACAATCAATCTCCCATAAATTTCATTTTCTTCTTTTTTATATTAAAGTTATTTACAGTATCTATAATATTTACTCCTAGAATAATTGATGGCATAAATTCATATTTTTGAGTTAAAAGAATCATATTTTATTCTTATTATCTTAATTTCAAAATCACTAATATGCAAATATAAATTCCAGTATATTTTATAAATCACTCTCCAAATTTTGAATTAATCACACATATTTTAGCTAAGTCAATAAGAGTCAATATAAAAGATAAAGAAAATTCACTCCATTTGCACAATATTGTATTTCCTGCAAGCTTCATTTTAAAATAGCATTTTATTGAAACTTTAGTAACATTTACAGTTTATTTTAAATAGCCTTTGAGGTCTCTTTTTGTGCAAATTGTCTACAAGTCTTTTCTTTTAAATAGCATTTTTATTTAAAGTCTTAGCTTATTTCTTAAGTCTTATTTTAAGCAACATTCTTATATTTTCCTTAAAAACCTTAGCAATATTTCCTAACCCTTTTCTTGAAATTTAAAGCACCTTATTTAGCATTAATTCATTAACCTAAGTCTGGCCGGATAACTGTAGTTAACGGATTCTAAAGGATGCCTAACCCCTTCCCTTTAGGATAATATAGAACCCTTACCTAGAATCATACTGATTAAGCAGACTATTAATGGAGATTTAGTTAGCTTTACCTTAGTTAATAATTAGGTGCCCTAATTCACCTTAAAATCAATTAGGTGGCGACTCCTTAAAATAAAGCAATATAGGAATCTCCAATATGTTGTACTCCGCTTTAACCCGGTTAAAATGGGGTATAACAGCTTGGCAACTCCGCTGGGGATCATAGGTTCTTAACCATAACAGACTTAGGTTTATTAATATTTTGTTGGGTGTTTTGTTCATTTGTTTTCTTTATTTTTTGCTTTATATGCTTCTAAATGGCTTTATTATTGTTTTATGCCTTATTTTCCTTGCTATGTAATATATATGTTTTTGCTCTTATTAAATTGGCATTCCGTTCATATTTCTTCCACTCCTGGAAAACTCACACATATTCACACACTTAAAGCGGCTTCGCGGTTCGCGCCCGTGCACTACTAAATTACCCCTTTAGTTGGATTGATCTGGTGAATTTAGTCGATCGGCGGTGCAGTCGACGGCCACGGACTTTCTACTCCCAAGTTGTCTGCTTGGGGAAGCCTTGTGTCATAGGAAAACAACTCCTAGTCAGCCTAAGATAGAGCTAAGACAAACCCCTTTTAAGGACATGCACGAGCCTAGGAGGCTTAATACCCAAGGTGTATTAAGTCCATTAGTAAACGTTACCAAAATGTTCAAGTAGGTTCATGACCCCAAGCGACGCTTATCATGTTATGTGTGCATTATTTGAAGTTGATTGGGCCAAATATCGACCATTGCTCTAATTAATTAAACTTTAGGAGGGTGGGGTTTGACTAACCTTGTGTGATGCAGATAGCCATGAAGATCGCAAGTTTTGAAAGAAGCTTGGACACAATTGAACTTAGCTTATTTTTAGGAATATTTTTTCTTTTCTTATTTGGCATGTAATAAAGCTTAAAAATATTTATGTACTTCATTTTGGGCATAGACTCGTTTAATTAATTAAAGAGAAAATGGGATGACATATAATGGCACCTTCATCTTTCAAATACACGTTAGGCCTACCTTGGGCATAAGGAGGTCCCTTACGTATTAACACGCGTGGCTGTTATTTTATATACTTGTGTTATAAGATTTTAAGTTGCGTGCTTGCTTGCTAAGTGGTTTACTTGAATTTATTTGCAATATCCTTGCTTTTGAACTTATTTGCGATTATCACCTGATGCCAAGCTCATTACTTAAATTTATTTGAAGGCTCTTATTTGAATTTATTTGTGAAAAGTTATTACTTGATATTTACTAACATCATCTTTGTTTCAGAAGAAAAGTAAAATTCATATTTGCTTTGCCGCACAATTGCATATTGTTCATTAATTATTTTTGCATCATCTTTGCTTCAAAAAAAAAACTATTTATTCCGCGGTTAGCGCACTTTAGCCACTCTAAAGCACCTTTGAGATCGTTCGCATTCTTAGCATGACTCTCGACAAATTTCTAATCGTCTGAGGAAATTTCCTAATTTTCGCATACATGAACTAGCCTTGAAAATCCTTAAAGTTAACTCTTATCATTCCAACTTTGTTTTAATAGGCATTCTCTTATCGTTATTTGCTTAGTTACTCAAATCTATTAGTGTCGAACAATTTGTCTCGCATCAAACTGCAAATTCTAGAGCTTTTTGTGTCCTTCTTTTACGGGTATGATCTTCTGTCTCAAATGACGAAACATTTGACCCGTTAGCTCCATGCCTCGTAGAATCCATTTTGCACTCGGTTTACGTCATGGAACTTTTACTTTCAAATTCTATCATTTTCAGCATTTATCGTTTCTTAAATTGGTAGATGTCCAAATTTATTGGTCCAATCTATCAAATGGCACTTCTCGATATTTGTTCGATTTTTGCCATCAAGTTGTTCAAGAATGACTGTTCAAGTACCTTGCTTCTACGGAGTCTTCGCTCAGTCAATCGCATCATTCTAGGTTGCTGAAATTCATCTTCGCGCACCCATTAATTTCAATTTTTGGCGTACAAGTCGAAGGACAATCTCATAGGTCTCCTGTCCTTGACATTTTGCAACCCGCCAGTGCTTCGTAACTCTCGGGTATATTAAATTCAACTGTCTTGCGCCCGATCAATCATGATCTTCTCTAAGCTAATCTCTTGCATTATTTAAAAAAAAAAACTTTTTACACACCACCCGAACTACGTTTGACCTGATTTCCTGTCGGATACAGGATACGTAGGCAGCCTATATAAGGCCCGGTCTTATTTACTACAAATTTTAATATTCCCCAAACGAAGGAGCATGAAACTGGGACAATTTGGAATGCAACCAAGACATTTTTTCAAAACGTCCTAAAACTGGGGCAATATTTTTTAAAATATGCTGGAATTGGTAAGAATTAACTCAGAACCAAGCTTTGGCATTCGATATGAGTCAACTTTTTTTCAAATGGCATGTTCTACTCCAATGTAGTTTTCTTTTCTTCCGATTCATTCTCAACCGTCAGAGCTAAATAGCTGATGATTCATTTTCGTCCATTCGTTTCCTTTATATGACTCAAGTCGTCTCTAATCTAGAGCCTGCTTAATTAGATCACTTAAAAAAAAAAAGGATATATATATATATTGTTTATGAAGCTTTTACTTCATGCACTAACATTTTATTTTGTTTAGGAAGTTTTACTTTTCTCTTTAAAAGGTTGTCTGGCATTGAACATTGTTTTGGCTGCGAATCTGCATTAAGGACGAGATTATAATGGCAGAGAGATTTGAAGCTTTCAACACCGGTATGGGTTTGGTGCAAGAACAAAACGATAGCAAGGGAAAGGTGGTTCGAAAAAATATTGTAGTCAATCTAGGAAATACCTTAAGCCTTCTTCCTAACACAACCTCAACTTCCAGCTCAATTTGCAACGTTTCCTTAGCCATTTCGCCTCACTTAGATTCTACCTATACCATTCCACAAATGCCATCAACCTACATTCCCGATCAAGTAGCGATAATTCCTAATCCTCAATTTTTCATAACGAAAAGTAAGAAAAACGAACTGGCAATATCCCCATATAGGAGGCCTGGAAAGGAAATCAAGTCGCTTTACCATGAAGATTTGGGAAAAGAACTCCACAATTTGAGGGAAGTCATTAATGAAGAGTTATGTTCAAGGAATTTCCAGATTTTGAAGTATGAAGATTTGTGTGTGCATCCAAACGTTGAGCTTCCGTCGGGGTACAAAATACCTAAGTTTAACACTTTCAATGGGAAGGGAGATCCCGTCACTCATTTAAAGGACTATTGCAGTAGATTAATTGGTATTAGACATAATGAAGCCGTACGAATGAGATTGTTCATTCAAAGTTTATCAGGATCAGCACTCTCTTGGTACACTAAACGAGATTTTAGCAAATGGCTTACGTGGGAAGATATGGCCCGCGGTTTTATAAAGCAATTCGAGTTTAACAATGGAGGCGATCCGCACATAGCCGATTTGCTCAGAGTAAAGAAAATGCCACATGAGTATTTCCAAGAATATGCCATACGATGGAGGTTAGAAGCTTCAAAAATACATCCTCCATTATCCGAGAGGGAATTGATCTCAACCTTCATCCAAATTCAGGAAGACTTATATTATGATAAGTTGCTCGGAGGTTGTGCACACAACTTCTCTGATTTGATTAGGATTGGTAGAGAATTAGAAAATTCCATTCAAGAAGGAAGAATTATAGATAGCTTAGCAACACAAGCCGTTCACCAAACCTTCCAAGCGAAGATACTAGGAAATTTGCAAAGTGAAATGAAGGAAAACCAATTTGCTTCCACGACTATGCATCAAGCGCAATGCCATCAAAGTCACCAAATTGTTCAATCTTATGCCACTATGCAATGTCCTCGTCAGCAAAACTCCCAGCAAGGCTACCAACAACGGTTTCACCAAGCACAATCAAGCTCTCAGCATCAGAAGAAGATGAAATCTTTTTGCTTCACTCCTCTCAATGAACCATTGGAAAATATATTTGAGAGATTGAGTGCTAAGGGTATTCTACAACCAAAGGAGGGATTTATACCTAAGCATCCACCTCCAAACTTTGATTTATCTAAGAGTTGTGCTTATCACTCAAACATTCAAGGACATGACATTGAAGAATGTCCAGCGCTAAGATTTAAGATTCAAAGCATGATTGAAAGTGGCAAGATAAAGCTAAAGCTAGAGCCTTCAATCGGTAATATTGCAAACACAAAGACAATTGTTGTTAAGGGTGATCCATCGAAACTGGCACCAAGGCATTTGAAAAGAAAGCGTGCAACAAGGAAAGCAGACTGACAGGGACATCATCTCGCCACTTGAGAATATCATTCTCCACATGCCCATCTTTAGAAGTAACCGCTATTTTGTAATCTTTTCTAGACTTTTACAATGAACTACGGTCGACCTGATTCCTGTTAGTAGCAGGATACGTAGGCGCCCATGTTGGCTCCGGTCTCAATAAATAAAAATTCCAATTCCCCCCCCCCCCCCCCCCCCCATAGCCGAACTGGAGAAATTTTGCAGACGGCTTATCCCAAGCCATATTCACATAATTAGATTTCCGCAATGGCATAGCAACGAGAAGCACAAATTCAAAGCCAAAGCTTCAATGTTCAACGCAAGTCAACCACTTCCTTTTATACTAACAAATTTTCTTTGAGTAACGCAGAACCGATTTTTAGCTACTTCTCAACGATAATGCACGGCATACGAATCTTAGCATCAAGAAGAACATCGTGAAATTCATGAAGCAAAGGATGATTCAAGGATGGTTCAAAATCAACACAAATTTCGAAACTCACAATTCTCTTTGAGCGCAGGAATTTTATTCATTGAAACATTTTAGCAAGGTGAAATATCCCCAAGGTTTCCAGTTGCGGAAGCTGAAATATGCTTACAGCTTCACAGGGACTGCGCATCGAGCGGTTTGAATCTTCCTATAACACGCACAAATATTATTGCTTTCAAATGCTCTGCGCATGCACTACTATTTTAAATACCACGCACTGCATATGCACTATTGCTTTAAATTCCCCGCACTGCATGCACTACTATTTTAAATACCACGCACTGCTGCTTTAAATTCCCCGCACTGCATACACTACTACTTTAAATACCACGCACTGTATATGCACTAGTGTTGTAAATGCCCCGCACTGCATATGCACTATTGCTTTAAATTCCCCGCCCTGTACATGCGATATTGTTTTAAATGCCCCGTACTACATATGTACTATTACGTTCAAATGTCCCGCACTGCATATGCACTACTACTTTCAAATGTCCCGCACTGCAAAAGCACCGCACCTGCATTGCATTATTACTTTCAAATGCCCTGCAAAGGCACAGCATCATTGTTCGCAAACGCACAACATTTGGGTTCGTCCACCCTAAAATAGGATATATTGGGTTCTTCCACCCTAAAATAGGATGCTTGGGTTCGTCCACCCTAAAATAGGACATATCGGGTTCTTCCACCCTAAAATAGGATATATCGGGTTCGTCCACCCTAAAATATGACATATTGGGTTCTTCCACCCTAAAATAGGATATATCGGGTTCGTCCACCCTAAAATAGGATATATTGGGTTAGTCCACCCTAAAATAGGATATATCGGGTTCGTCCACCCTAAAATAGGACATATTGGGTTAGTCCACCCTAAAATAGGACATATTGAGTTCTTCCACCCTAAAATAGGATATATTGGGTTCTTCCACCCTAAAATAGGATACTTGGGTTCTTCCACCCTAAAATAGGATACTTGGGTTCGTCCACCCTAAAACAGGATACACGGGTTCTTCCACCCTAAAATAGGACATTTTGGGCTCAACCGCCTTTTATATGTTGAATGGGCTGTGCACCGCCCCTTTGAAATTCCTGCATATTTAAGGCTGAGCACCGCCTTTTATATGTTGTATGGGCTGTGCACCGCCCCTTTGAAATTTCTGCATAAGGCCGAGCACCGCCTTTTATATGTTGCATGGGCTATGCACCGCCCCTTTGAAATTTCTGCAAAAGGCTGAGCACCGCCTTTTATATGTTGCATGGGCTGCGCACCGCCCCTTTGAATTTTCTGCATGAGGCTGAGCGCCGTCCCGCATCGCTTTATTTTTTTTCCAGGTGCCTCTGCGTATGCTCGCAGCCGCATTGCACCGCACTTGCATTGCTTTATTATTTTCAAATGCTCTGCGTATGCTCGCAGACGCATTGCATTGCACCTGCATTGCTTTATTATTTTTAAATGCTTTGCGTATGCTCGCAGACGCATTGCATCGCACCTGCATTGCTTTATTATTTTCAAATGCCCCTGCGTATGCTCGCGGCCGCATTGCACTGCACCTGCATTGCTTTATTATTTTCAAATGCTCTGTGTATGTTTGCAGATGCATTGCACCGCACCCGCATTGCTTTATTATTTTTTTCAAATGCCCTCCGTATGCTCGCAGATGCATTGCATTGCATCTGCATTGCTTTATTATTTTCAAATTCCCCTGCGTATGCTCGCAGCCGCATTGCACCGCACCTGCATTGCTTTATTATTTTGAAATGCCCCTGTGTATGCTCGCAACCGCATTGCACCGCACCTGCATTGCTTTATTATTTTCAAATGCCCCTGTGTATGCTCGCAACCGCATTGCACCGCACTTGCATTGCTTTATTATTTTCAAATGCCCCTGTGTATGCTCGCAGCCGCATTGCACCGCACTTACATCACTGTATTTCAATATTTATTTTTATTGACTATTTTTATCTAGTTTAAAGTTTCGCAGGAGCTTTAGCGCAATGTGGAACTATTTCTTCGGCAACGAACTGGGGCAATACGTCGGGAAGGATAAGCAAACTTCCCGACAAGGGTCAAAGATCTACCTCGAACACTCGGCTCCAATTCCAAATATCCTGTTCGCGTTCCAGCACACTCAATTTTCAGAGTTCTATCACTATACCCAGTGTCATCATAATTCGACACCGGGACAATATTTTGCAAAGATTCGCAGCAATCGGGATTTGTTATTCATACGAGTCGTAGTCATCCCAGAACTACACGCGGCCTGATTCTCGTGCAGCCCGAGATATGTATGCGATTCAGAGACCAGAGTTCGGCCGTAATTTTCTTTACCCTTAGTCCTCCATAATCCTTTAGCCGGGACAAAATAGGCTACTAAGTCAACGTCTTTGCCCGACAACTCTTTTCATCATTACCGGGCAAAGAGGGACAAGTTGTTGACACCCAATGTTGTCCCACCTTCCTCCAAAATACCTATGTTTCGCTTCTAATATTTTGGTAACTTTAAAAAATAATTATTTGCATTTTTTACTATAATTAGCTTTTATTAATACCGGCATTTCATTATCCTGTCATTATCTTTTACTACCGTCATTACTACCATTTTCTTGTTTGGTTAGTCATACCTTGTTGGCTGTGGTATTCGATGTTTGTTTAGTTTAGTGTCATCATGTTATTTATGGTATTTAAGTTCTTGTCTCCTGTTTAAATTTAGCTACCATCGTGTTTTGTTTTCCTTTCCTGGTTTAGTTCAATTCAATCCTGTTATTTATAGTATTTGATCTTATACTTCCTGTTTGATTAGTTTGTCCTGTTTTAGTGAAAAAATGGTTGAGTAACTGCCTCTGTTCAGCAGGCCTAGTTCTTTTTTTTTTCAGCTTCCTTCTCTCACGAAAGATCAATTCTGTCGTGTTCAGCCTGTAGTTGTTAAACTCTTATCTTTTGGGTTTAGTTTGGTCCATCCTGTTTAATTATAGTGTCCAGTTGTTCAATGGTTCAGTTTCAATTCATTCTGCTAATTACAATGCTTAGCCTACCTTGTTGTTTTGTTTAGCTCACCATGTCCAGTTATGATGTTGGTTTCTTTATCTGTTTGGTTGGGTTCACTGTGTTTAGTTATGATGGTAGCACCCCTGCTTTGTTTTACTCAGCCTACTGTGTTGCCTAGTCCTGTTGTTCCCCTGTTTGGGTTCCTCATGTCTAGTTGTTGTATTCAAGTCCCTTATTCCTCTGTTAACTTAGTTCAGCATGCCTAGTATGAATGCTTAGCGTCACTGTTTTTCCTTGTTTGAATTCCTCATGATTTGGCAGTGTTCAATCTCCTCATTTTGGATTATGCCATAGATGTATGTCAACTAGTGGGTTTTTTTAATCTCTGTTAATTGACTAGGAAATAAAGGGGTCGGATCTGCCCAAAAATGCTGTGATGATTTTGGCTTTGTTTAAATTCATATATGATGGCGTATTGCAGGCATATTGGGTTGAGTTGTATATACTGATGTATATCACCAGTATATCTCAGTTAATATGAATGTGTATACATAGGAAATACTTAAATATACACAATGATATACATAATCTATTGACTTGTTTCGAGTTTAATCTTTACATGTTTATCCTCATTTGTTGATTATATGCTAATCCTTTCCTTTCGTTTTGTGCATGACCGATCGCATACGAGTCCGAGAGACTCGTTCTCCTTCCGCATTCGGTTTGGGCTAAGGCCCAATGTGAACTATTCTTCTCCGTGTCCAGCCCAACAGCGGCCCAGATCCGTAGCCCTAAAATTGCTGGGCCAAAGCCCAATATACAGGACAGCAGTGGCAGCCCAACAAATAAAAAAAACTGCTGGGCCGAAGCACAACAGCAAATGGACCCCAACAGCCCAAACGGGCTGGGTCCATCTGACCCTTTTTTTTTTCTCTTTTCCTTATTTTTATGTATTTAATGTGTATTATGCAACTAACCCTTTACTTTGTTTTGTTTTTCCTGATTTAGATGAAACTTAGCGAATTTAGTGGGTTGACTTTAGCATATTGGGTAGTGAATTTAGGAGAAAAACTCACAATCAATCTCCCATAAATTTCATTTTCTTCTTTTTTTATATTAAAGTTATTTACAGTATCTATAATATTTACTCCTAGAATAATTGATGGCATAAATTCATATTTTTGAGTTAAAAGAATCATATTTTATTCTTATTATCTTAATTTAAAAATCACTAATATGCAAATATAAATTCCAGTATATTTTATAAATCACTCTCCAAATTTTGAATTAATCACACATATTTTAGCTAAGTCAATAAGAGTCAATATAAAAGAGAAAGAAAATTCACTCCATTTGCACAATATTGTATTTCCTGAAAGCTTCATTTTAAAATAGCATTTTTATTTAAACTTTAGTAACATTTACAGTTTATTTTAAATAGCCTTTGAGGTCTCTTTTTGTGCAAATTGTCTACAAGTCTTTTCTTTTAAATAGCATTTTTATTTAAAGTCTTAGCTTATTTCTTAAGTCTTATTTTAAGCAACATTCTTATATTTTCCTTAAAAACCTTAGCAATTTCCTAACCCTTTTCTTGAAATTTAAAGCACCTTATTTAGCATTAATTCATTAACCTAAGTCTGGCCGGATAACTGTAGTTAACGGATTCTAAAGGATGCCTAACCCCTTTCCTTTAGGATAATATAGAACCCTTACCTAGAATCATACTGATTAAGCAGACTATTAATGGAGGTTTAGTTAGCTTTACCTTAGTTAATAATTAGGTGCCCTAATTCACCTTAAAATCAATTAGGTGGCGACTCCTTAAAATAAAGCAATATAGGAATCTCTAATATGTTGTACTCCGCTTTAACCCGGTTAAAGTGGGGTATAACACTTTGGAACTCCTTTTGCATGGTCTCAATATTGCCGCTGTCCCTTACTTCCCAACCAACATTTTAACAGCAATAATGTTATTACTTTGCCTCCGTATTGATTACTTACCACTTCCGGAAATCTGATGTTATGGGGTAACTTATCGTACTACCTTTTTGTCATGGTCTCTCCATATTCCTTACCGTAGTAACTTTTCTTAGAACCCTACACCTGATTTTCCTTGCAATGTAGTCCTAAAACCTTCTATTATGTAATTACTCCATTCCTTATCTATTAGTCATGACTGCCGGCATGCTTTATCAAGAAGGTAGCTAGTTAGATAAACAAAACATACTCATTCAAACTCATGATATCCTCTTTGTCATGTTTTCCTAGCACAATTTGCAATCTCTTGTCTATAACTCGACCCTTCTTATCCTGTTACTAACGTATGAATTCATTTACCTTTTTTCCATAGTCGTAGTAGCTTCTTTTAAGTCAACATCCTTTTGGATACTTTTACCTTCACTACCTTAACCTTCTGAGTATTTTTATGCTCCCTTATATTTCCCCTTTTGTTTCTCCTTTCATAGTAAGCTTTTCGTTCATATTCACGCACCCTCCTTGATTATTCTACATCATAGTTCCCCTTACCCCTTAACCTTTCCATAATCCTTTTGTTGATAAATTGCTGGAAGATCCCGTTTGCTAGATATTATTGTATTGTTCTCCCCCCTTTAAGCGGTGTAACCACCACCTTAGCTCCTTAGACTGCTGCCTCCCACATGTCGATTTGTTGCCTCCAATTCCCTCTTTCCCTGTGACTTAATTTCTCATCGGGATATACATCTCAAACTATGGTGGCTTCGGAGTTATTTGGATGCCCAGAAGGGGCATGTACATATACACATACTATATTTGACCGTGGCAGATATTTCTTTCCCTATGAAGCTTACTGGTGATGTTTCCCACAGTGGTTGACCACTCTCCGGCGAGTGCTTAATAGATCATCAACTCACTTCCTTGTTCATAACTACAACAAATTTGTTATCAAGTTCGGGTTACACAACTGTTCTCGAATAATCGTTAGATGCTGCAGCTAGTGTTCGTGAAAGGGATTCACATGCTTGCGTAGTCTACCATCACCCTATCCAACTTTACCTACAACCCTTATCGTTATCATACCTTAACTCTTATTTTTGTGGGTTCTTTACTCCATCTATAATGATTGGTTTGACGGCTATCCAATTCCTCCATCACCAGTTTTCCTTTTATCTGCTCCCGTAGTTTTCACAAGATGTTCTTTCATTGCCGATTCTTCTTGTTTTACCGTACTTACTTGTTAGCGGTGTCATACTTCTACGTTTGGTTTGTACCCCTCTCTGACATAATCTCTGGTATGCTTTCTGTACTCCGCCTTTGTCCTTCCTTCAACGTTACCTATTATGACTATTCTCTATCAACACATGCTTATTATAGTTTCTCCCGTAAAGAGTTAAATAACACATCTAACTTACTCCCAACTGGATAACTCAACATAATGTAAGTTCGGGGTTCCTTAATACAACGTCAAAAAGGAAGATTTGAACAGCACATTAATCATCCATCGTTGAAATCCCATATATTATTAGCTTACTAGAGCAGTGTTGCGATCTTGGTACTTCTACTTTGGTCCTTCCTTTATAATCTCAGTCTATTGCTACTAGATTAGCATTCGTTCCCATATAACAAGTAATAGTTGCTTCATGGGTTCATAAGTGTGTGTGTGTGTGTGTATATATATATATATAAGAAATTACAATGTAGGGATTAATGTACCTATAACTGTCCTGCCTCGGTCCTTTATGAGATCCTCGATCAGACACACTTCGAAGCAGAATCCTCCTATCCTTAACAGTGTAACGACCAGTTTGGTCTCTATGGCACTTTTAACCCATTTTCCCCCGTTGACCTTTCCCCGATCCCTGTTAGTATGATTTTGACCCATAGGGATGGGCGACACGATTCGCAAAGTCATCGGGCGAGTTCTTTTGTGATTTATGAGAAATAGAGCTTTAAGTGAAAAGGTTTGACCAATAGTTGAATTTTGGGTAAACGGACCTTTTTAAGAATTTCATCTATTTCGTGAGGTCTGGAGGGTTCATTACGACTTCACGGATCCGTCCTGGCGGTACTTGGTCCCCAGGCGCGAATATCCTGGTAATTTAATGAGTTGTGCCCCAGCGGGCAGTCATCTGCTGAGGCGGAACGGCTGTAGCTGACGTCTGTTCGCGGGAGCGGGTGACACTGAATCAGAAACCCTTTTTAATTCTAACTTCGACACCATTCCTCCTATTCACAAAATTTTTGATCTCGAGAGCATTAAGGGCGATTTGGAGAGCTATTTGGCTGGAATCTTCAGTAGGGTATGGTTTTCACCCCCTTGTTTGCTTACATTATGATTAGTAGGGAAATCTATGGTGAATATGAATGGGGTTAATTTGGGAATATGACTTTCAACCTTATTTTGGTATTTAAATTTGAAATTTGAAATTGAGTTTGATTGGAAAATTTTGCTAGACTAAGCATGGAATCTTATGAACTAGTGGATTATAGGTTCGATCTCTAAGTTGGACAAAGAAATTGATTATGGATAGTTAGGGTTTATTCCTAATTTGGGGGTTTCCCATTAAATGATGAAATCGATGACTAATTGAGCCTAATTAACATTTGAAGAGTAGAATGGAACTCCTAGAACATTGGATTACCATTTCCATTCTTAAAATTCCCATATTGCCTTTGTGGGCCCGATTTCCTCTTTTAAAATCAAATCTTCAATTCGAATAAGTCTATAGAAATACAGGCGTCATTAGACTCCTTTTGTAGATTACGATGTTGACTAAACTTTGATCATTCAAAAGCTTATTGAAAGGCCAAGGCTCACGTTTGATGATTCGTGGCATCAACTTGGCATTGAGGTAGGTTACGGCTTACCTTAGTTAAACTTTGATTAGTGAAACATATGTATGTGTAGAATTGACAGGAGAAATCATGATTAGTTCTTCGGACATGAAGCTGGGAGGGATATACTCTTAGGTTGGTATGACTTCTGATTATGTGGGCTTGTCGCCGTTATTGTACGCATTGTGACTTATGGTGTACTTGTTATGTATGAAAGTGAAGTGATATGATAGATTCATTATGGTGATTGAAACTAGATTGTTGACTCTATTTCCATAATTGATGTGATTTATATAAGTCCTGGTATGGCTTATAGTGTTTGTGACTTCCATAGCATGTTCATTGGCGTTGACTACATTGATTTAGCATTATTGCATTTGTTCACTCATACATGATGGAAATGGTTCAGAAATGATTTGATGGAAGAAATATGGCATCGATGATGAAAGATCTATAGCAACTATGAAAGAAAATGTGACACTTTTGATGAAAGTATGATGTGAATCTAGGATTTGAGTTCTATCCCGGAACGGAAGATATGTGAATCCGTGATCCGATATCTGTTCCGGAGCGGAAGGTATGTGTGCTCGTGAATCGAGGTCTATTTCAGAGCGAGTGGTACATGGATGCCATGGGTCCCCCGCGGGTCATGATTGCCGAGACGTCGAGATTCCGTTCGGAGCTTGTGTGTACAGGTTGAGATACTAGCCATTGCATTGCATGACCTACATAGCATTGCATTGCATATGATTAAATTTCATCCACGACATCATATTTGACTTGATAGCAATGTGGTTTAGTGGCCCCACCTAGGCTTATGACTTGAAGAGTTGAGTTTCTATATGCCTTCTGGCTAGTAGAATTCCTTGATTTTGTGGTGATATTATATGTGAGTATGCCTGATTTTCATCACATTTTACGTCGATTGACTGGAATTGTTAGTTGTATTCTGATGTGGTTACTAGAGGAAATAATGGAGACTTGACAGACTTGTGCTTATGTGCTTCACCTTAGCGATGATTCAGTTGTGATATTCTATGACTGAGTGGTTACTATGTGTCTGTCTATTTTATTTTGTAAATTTTGTGCCTTATATACGCGAACTAATCTTAGTCGGCCTATGATGCCTACCAGTACTTGTTGTTGTACTGATACTACCTTGCTGTATTCTTTTCTAAGTGCAAAGTTTATTACAGATTTCACATCAGGCCCTTGTGATTGAGTTTCTCGAGGCAGTTAGTTTGAGTTTCCAGGGTGAGCCATTTTTCGATTCGCTACCCAAAAAACTCTTCTATTGTGATATTTATCCCTTGTATTCGAGACAGTATTGTTCAAAATTAATGTATTTCTACTATTCAAACTTATGCACTTACTTATTAGCTATTGTACTGTGACTTGACAAAATTCCTTGGGTAGTTATTGTATTTCCGCACATATATACTTTATATGATATGAGACTGCTTTAATAATTCTAATTCCTTTGTATGCTTGAAATGAATGTTGAATAAGGGAAGGGTTCGACCACCAGGGGGATTAGCGTGGGTGCCCACTCTGTTACACCTCGGAAAATTTTCCGTTCATGCACAGTGAATAGACTGACGAAGGGCGCGACGTATATGATGTTTTGATAAGTAAGAAATAACATTTGATGGTTCTAAATGAGATTTCAAAGACATTCGAAGTAAGAGAAGAAAGTTTGCCAAGAAGAGGCAAGACATACGAGATGTATCAGAAAAGGATTTATGAGTAACGAGTTAATGACGATTCAATGAGGCTCGGGAGAAGAGTTATATCGTCCCGTAGATTGTTAATGAGGTGCTAAACAAGTGTCAAGAAGGTTCTATAAGGATTGGAGATCAAACGAGTCGACGAAAATGATTTTCGGAAAACTGTGGATTGTACGGTCCATTATACGGACCGTACAAAAGATACGGACTGTAGGTATGGCCGTATATTTAGCCAAGGTGGGCATTGTTCACTGGATCCATTATACGGTCACACATACGGGCTATATAAATTGTAAGGACCGTATGTGTGTCCGTATAAATGGGTCGGGACAGAAATGTGTGTATTTAATAAGGGACCAAGTTCATTTCATTTCATTTCCCTTCACACCCCTTCTCTCTAAAACATCTCTCTACACTTCTCCAACAAGAATTCAAGGGGTATTTGTGTTCAATTACATCAAACCAAGTGAATCAAGTGTAAGAAACTCATTAAAGTTCATCCAAGACAAGGAATCCAAGGGAAGGTGAAACTAGGGTTTTGCTCAAGTGAGGAGTTTCCGCCCAAGGTTCATTCCTAAATCATCTAAGGTAAGGTTTATGGTATTTACATGATGTTTAAGGTATTTTAAAGTTGAAACACTTGGATTGTAAAAGGCTATGGAAAATGGGCCATGAAAGAGTGAATAGTGTCATTTTGAGTGATAACTTGAATTGAGTCATGATTATTGATGTGTTGTAATATGGTTATGCTATAAATGATATTAAGGACATGGGATAAGCATTATATGTGAGAAAACGTACTAGTATACTATGACCATGATTATGGATGAATTGAAGTGGAATTGTGAAATGAGGGTAATGTAGATGAATGACGATTGATGGTTATGATATTGTGAACGTTATTATGAATGTTTGGGAGTTGATATACAATATGGGAAAGGTTTTATAAACTAAGGAAATGCTGCCCAATTTCCTCTAGCTTTAGTAAGCACGTCCATATAATCGATTGGCTAATGTGAATGCGAATTCTCTTGAAGGTAGCAACGTGAATTGAAGAAGAACAACCAAGCGATGGAAATTGTTAAACGAAAGATGTATGTAAGGCTAGTCCTTTCTTTCTAAGGCATGAATCTTATGGTATGAATCCTCCTATCTCTCCATGACTTTCCTACCTTCCGGAAAACTAAGAGCCTATGTTTATGAATAGCCATGTGGGATAAGACAAGAGGTATGTTACGAATACGATAATGATGATGATGAGTCTAAGTCTAAAGAATCTAAGGCCTATAATATTATGGTTCTACAAGACTAATGATCCATATTATGATCCATTGATGTTGTTCATTGAATACACTCACCTTATATGCTAGTTCCTTTAAGGTGAGGCATAATGCTTATGAATGCTCCATAATGGAATCGGGGGCTCTCGACGTTATGTCACCCCGACATTGTTATAGGTTGTCTATAAGCTCTAATACGTGTCCTATGACCAATGTTCCGAAACGTTACGAGTCTATGTTCATAAGGGGTTCCATATGAGATTAAGGAAAGAGATATGCCATAGATACGATGATAGTAATGATGAGCCTAAGTTAGAGATTATAAAGTTTATTATGCGACATTATTACGAAGTTCACGCTACGAATACGATGCGATTCTCATAGATTGTCTTTAAATCCAAATGTATGCTCTATGAAAGGTTATGATAAGTTTATGAGATATATGTGATGATATTGATGACTATGTTGATAGTGATGATGATAATGATGACGATGTTGATAGTGATGATGATAATGATGACGATGATAATAGTAATGATGCTAAAGATATATATGGGCTTCTATGTATATATCTATGTGCCTATGTATGACTATTATGATACCTCGAGTTGATATTGCCGGGTAGAATGTATATGTATATATATATTTATGTAATACGCGCACACCTCTGCAGTTGGGTACGGATAACCCTGAAGCCTTAGTAAGGCCAGGTAGAGATAACTCTGAAGCCTTGGTAGGGCTAGGTAGAGATAACTCTGAAGCCTTGGTACGGCCAGGTAGAGATAACCCTGAAGCCTTAGTAGGAATAGGTAGAGATAACCCTGAAGCCTTGGTAGGGCCAGATAGAGATAACCCTGAAGCCTTGGTAAGGCCAGGTGGAGATAATCCTGAAGCCTTGGTAGGGCCAGGTAGAGATAACCCTGAAGCCTTGGTAGGGCCAGGTAGAGATAACCCTGAAGCCTTGGTAAGGCCAGATAGAGATAACCCTGAAGCCTTGGTAGGGCCAGGTAGAGATAACCCTGAAGCCTTGGTAGGCCCAGGTAAAGATAACCCTGAAGCATTGGTAGGGCCAGGTATGTCTAACCCTGAAGCCTTGGATGGCCAGGTATGTTTATGATATAAATATGTATACGATATGGATATGTACATGATATATATATATAGGTATATGATATATGTAGGAAAAGCCCGGAAAATATGTATGTGATATTGTCGAGCCACTACGTGGCCGAATGCGGATAACGTTAATGTGTATGAGCAGATACGGTATTATAATACATGTGTGATACGATGATGTATGCGCTATGATGATACATGTACCGTGATAATAGATGATATAGGCATGAAAGGTATCCTCCTTTAAAAGTTATGCAGGTTATGTTTTCATCTTATGTCCTATGATTTCTCTAATATGTTCATTTCATTCATGCCTTACATACTCAGTACAATATTCGTACTGACGTCCGTTTTCTTTGGACGCTATGTTCATGCCCACAGGTAGACAGGGAGGCGACCCAGATTTATAGAAGCCGATAAGCAGAGTTTTGAAAGCACTCCATTATTTCGTAGGTGCCATTGATTTACCATTTTATGTACATGTATGTTTTGGGCACGATGGGGTCCCATCCCGTCCATATGTCTAGTATTCTAGTAGAGGCTCGTAGATACGTATGTGTGGGTAGTATGGTCTCACGATTTTGATAAGTGTATATATACATATAGGTATGTGTGTATTATTTTGATAGCCGAAAGGCTTATGTATATAAAAGTAATTATGTTTTCAATTGAGAAATGATTTTCTTATGATATGAGTATGATAAGTAAGGGAATGAGTGGTGCTTGGTGGTTAGCCCCGGGTACCCGTCACGGCCCCTAGTCGGGTCGTGACAAGTTGGTATCAGAGCCCTAGGTTACCCGGTCTTACTAGTATAAGAGAATGTCTAGTAGAGTCTTGCGGATCGGTATGATGAGCTCCGTACTTATCTGTGAGAGGCTATAGGACATTTAGGAAACTTCCAATTCTTCCATTCTTTTCGTGCTCCTCCATTCGAACTGGTATCTAGTCGATTCTAATTGGTATCCTAATTTCCTTGTCTTAATAACCCACAGAAAGTGGGAACTCCTCCATAATTTCTTATGCAAGCAGTTTGATACGACGTGGCGCGGTAAGGTACGAGATGTGTTATTCTGGTACGAATGCGTGACCCAAATTCAGTTTCCAATTATGACTTGAAGTTTCGGTTATGTCAGGTCGGTATGGAGACTTCTTATTTTTTGATATTCTTGGAAAGATGGAAATGATAATATAGAAGACCTCGTGATGTCCATGTTTTTAGCAATTGGTTGCTCGAAAGTCGCAAAAAGGCATCTATGGTTTAATAAGAATGACTAGCTCGAGGTGTGATTGGGTTGGGAAAGTTTCAGCATCTTCAAAAGTATTATGATAGTGTACGTGCACGAGAGTACCCATGGCAGATCAACGATTCAGCAGTGGCAGTGTGTTAGATTTCAATAGATGGGAATGAGTGTAAGTTTGGTAAGGATCTTCGGATTTGGTGAAAGACGAGATGATACAAGGAAAGACAAGTTAACTATAAGGCGTTGGGTATCGATGTTGGGTCAGTAAACTCATGAACCAGGTTAGAATAAGGATTCTCAAGATTATGGATTTTGGCAAAGGTACTTCAATGAAGTTATATGAGAACGTTAGCAGGATTAAGTGTATGGTAATTAAGGATTTGTTGGAATAACTAGAGTTGGTGGGTAGTTTTCTAGCACAGAGACTTTATGAAGGATTGTATATGTGGTGCGATAGGTTAGAGGAGAAATTAGTTTTGGAAGTTGGGTGAGATGAGGAACTCTCAGTTGTTCGAGTGCGTGGCATACTGCTATCTCCAGGATTAACTCCACTATTTGACAGGACTTATAACTTTGCGATATACTTTCGAGTGGGTACGAGCGATGGTCGGTAGGTGGCGGTGTTGTTGTCTTGCATTTTCTAGATGAGGTGTGATCGTTAAGTACGCTTAAAGAAGGAAGTCCACAGAAATAGATTAAGTGTTATGATGAAGTTCCGTGAGGTTTCGTAATCAGTGGAAGATTCGACAGTTAAAGGTGTATTCATTGAAACTGCATGTTTTTCATTGAAGTGATCAAAGTTGTGAGCGAGTTAGGAGGAAGAACAAGGAAAATTTGATGTTCTTTGAGTTCATGGGATTCAGTCAGATTCTCATATTGGGGGATAGTTGAGAAATAATAGGATTGCAATTCTAAGGTATTGTTTTTTGCTACTAAGTCGACGACTTGGATAGAATTCAACTTTTGGAGTCGAGGGTGACGAACATGATTGACCTTCGATGAGAAAAGGATTAAAAATTGGTTGCCGTAGATGCGTAATAGGACTATGATTGGTTTCGAAAAGATGTAGTCATTTTGGGTGACCATTGGTGGTATTCGGGGATATGTGCATTTACTTTCGGGTCAGAATGGTTCAGTTATAGCTGGGGAACATTGTTTGTATTATCAGGACTTATGGGTATTCTAGTAAATCACCTTCGTGGGGTTGATGGATTTCCAATTCAGAATTGAGGCATGGGAGCGTTATCAGGTCTCATCAAAGTTTGCCAGAGATTGATGGTATTTTACTTAAGGCACTATTCAGACAGTTCTCATCGTTTAACTCGGTATTCACGACATTTGGAGAAGGTACAAATGGTTATGGGAAGGCTTTAGCTTGATCAGATGGTTTTCTACAGTTTGGCTTGGTAAGGTAACCAACACGTATGCATTTAGTTTGGTGATTGGATGATTTGAAAGGTTTGGACGATGGGTGTTGACTAAGTGGGTTCAACTTCGGGATACGAAACTGACATACTTTGGGACAAGTGCAAATGTCACGACCCAATTCGTGAATCGTGATGGCACCTGCACTGTCTCCCCAGGTAGGAAAACCATTCCCAAATCATTTTAATCATTCATAAGAATTATGCGGAAATAAATAATGATTTACCTAACAGATGCAAATTATATAAATGATAAGTGCAGAAATTAAACCCCAAAATCTGATCTAGACTAGTACAAGAGCCACTATTGCACAGATAAAAGATTGTTAGGAAGTAAAAGTCTCAAATGCCAATATTGTCTGAAGACTACAAAGTAGACAGTTAAATGCAAGAAGAGTCTCCAAATGCGGATCTAGCCCAAAAGCTCACCCTTGAATCTCTGTCGAGTTGACTCGGATCACGCTCGAGGATGGGAACTGGAACAAGTAACAGACTCTGCACTCAAAGAAGAGTACAACAAGAGTAGCATCAGTACGACAACAAGTACTGAGTAAGCATCAAAGGCCGACTAAGTTTAGTTCACGCATATAAGCATAAAATCAACAAGATAAGCAGATAGGCATATAATACCCAAACCGAGGTCACATAATATCCCATAACCGAATCACAACCTAAGATGAAGCTTCTAAACTACAACTCTATCGAGTCTCAATAATATCAAACGATAACCACAAGTCCAAGTTCTGAACCTAGGCAAAGTCACTAATCCGCAATCTGACCCAGTCTATAATCCGATCTATGCCACCACAATGATACACACAAACCATACCAAATCAGACGTGTAGAGCCATATGATGATGCAGAATAAAATGTAATGACGTGCAATGTGATACAATGCAATGCACTGGCCAAATACCTCAAACCTGTACACACATGCTAAACGTATTGTTCGCACAACAGTCATGACCGATGGGGGACCCGTGAAGTCCATGTACCCCTCGCTCCGGATAATACCTCGGATCACGAGTTCACAAATAGGCCATATCCTCACCCCCCCCCCCCCCCCCGGTCAAATGTGCCTTATATATATATCACAAGGTGGGCCACATCCTCCCCCCCCCCCCCCCCTCCGCTCAGATGTGCCATACATATATGGTATGTAAGATGAGTATTCAAAATACGGTTCAAGTCTAGAACCCCGATATGAAACACCAACTAAAAAATAAGCATGATAAATCAATGAAGTCAAATGCCAATAAAAGTACGAGTCACAATGCCATTTGCCATATTAGGACTTAGATAAATCAGCTCAACCATGCAATGAATCATACAAACCATCTTAATCTACACAAAGAGTATATGACATCCTTTACTTCCGAATATAAAAAGTACACCTCAGAACTAAGTCTTGTGTCACCAAAGCGCTCCATTTTATCGTGTATGATCATCAGTACCAAGTCATAATTCGATATCAATATACCTGTGAAATGAGAATGTATTCCAGGCATGATATCATCATAATTATACAACATGATTCCGGCCTAATCTCATTATCCTTCCTTTCTCGGATAATAAATGACATAACAAGAGAGAAATGAGTGCAACATGTATCCCAACACAACAATTAAGGCAACAAGCCTAATCACAATAACAGGAAAACAAGCCACAATCAACCAACCTAACATAATACCATCCCAGATCACCACAGTACGAATACAAATACACCATCATAATGAGTAAATAACGGCGACAAGCCCACATAGTTAGAAGTCAAACCAACCTAGGTAATATTCAACCAGACATCATGTCCGAAGACCTAATCATGCTTTCTCCCGTCAATTCTACACAATATATATGTTTCGCAAATCAAAACCTAACTAAGATAAGCCGTAGCCTACCTGAAATGTAGAATAAGAGCCACGAACTAATCCACATGAGCCTTCTGTTTCCGAAGCGCCTCAGAATGATGGCAGTGTGGTAAATAACATCGCAAGTAAGTAAATGACCACGACAACCAACTAATCGAACAAGAAATCAATTCGGGAAAGGTTACTCAAAATAGCCCTAACGAGTCACGATGGCAAAATAGGAAATTAAGGGTGAAATTACATTATCCATAGCCCCAACAATAATAATCCTTAAATTCATGGGTTTCTAATCACATTAGACCATTCAATCTTATCAGTTAGCCAAAACCCCCAATTTAGGTGAAACCCTAAGTCCCATACTTAGATTCTTGTACTATCAATCAATTTAACCCTAGAATGTGTTAATCTACACCCTAAATTATATAAATAGTAAGTTAATAAACAATAATCAATTTATACTAAGGGTTTCATGATTACAAGCCTAGGTCTCATCTTCTACCACTCCAGGACCTTAAACCGCCATGGAAATTCAAAGAAGAAGGTGAGAAAGCAAGATAATGGGTTGGAACTTACCCCCAAAGATGATAACACAAAGTTTCTTCAATATTCGCCTCCCCAAGCTCTTAGAATTAGGTTTGTGGTGAATGGGACTTAAGACTCGAAAATTAGGCTTAAGTAAATTATATGGTCTGCATAATCCACCATAACGGTCTAAGTTCCGCTGCAGCAGAATCATTATAGCGGTGGTGGTCAGCGATGGAGACCTCGCTACAGCAAAAAGACTACTGCTAAAGAGGATGCCACAAAACTTCCTAAGTCCCACGCCAGCAGACCAGGTCACGCCTTGGCGGGTCCGCCGTGGCGTACTGGTCCTCGCCGCAGCGAGTACTAGACACCAGAAGATTTTTTGGTTTTTCCATCAATTCTTCCTAAAACCCAACATTTGTCCGACCATCCAGATGCAAACCAAACATGCAGACACACTCAAAAACCTGCTACGAACTCACCTGTGCCCTCAGAATTCCCAACGGAGGTCTTTTTGACCAAGTCAATCACCAAATGGATAAAATCAAGTTTCCTACCAAGTACCCAAAACACAACCAAATGGCTCGGGAATCGAACCATCCATCCCACCAAATAATAATTGACGCTCCGAACCTCACACAATCGACGAAAATGCAAAAAAGGTCTGTTTATCCAAAGGTCAACTATTAGTCAAACGCTTTCACTTAAGGATTCTAAATCCTTAAGTTTTCACTAGAATTGCTTTATAATCTCGAGAATTGATCAACAGGGGTAAAATGGTCAAAAGGCACATAACGACCATCAGATACAAATTAAACAATCATTTTTCCTTGAATGAAGAAAGAGAGTACGAAAGTAGACGGTAATCAAGGAACCAGTATTATAACCACCGGGAAGCCTTTACGGCAAGGGGTACACTAAAAGCACTGCCCGTTCACCTTATCAGTAAAACTTCCTTAATTTACTTCAAAGATTCAATTTTCCAAGTTACCCATACTTAGATTTCTTTCACAACTGATCCCCAAATATAAGAACTGTTTGTGCTGGAATTCTCTGATTCGATATAACCATACCTCTGAATGTGACCAAAAGGTCCCACAACATTTCTCAAAATAACACGAACCTTTAAAAATATAAACACACTCATAGCCCACTCTAAACCCATAAAACATTCTAATTCCGTTAACCTTTCTTTCACTCTTCTAAAGCCGTTCTTCGCACCACGATTTCTTGGAAATACACGAACACAAGCCCGAAAACATGACTTACTCTAGCCAGAACACAATACTTGCTATATCAGAGCAACTTTAAGCAATTCCGTCAAACTGACCTTGCTCATAGCCGACTTCGCTAGTTTTAAGTTTCGTTAAACCTTCAAATCACCATACTGGAACCCCTTGAATACCTCACCGAGCCAAGCCCGTAGGAAAACCATCTGATCACTCTAAATACCTCTCGCAATTATAGTACCCCCCCCCCCCCCCCCCGAATCATTACTAAACCTGACATAAACCATTATAATTGTCCGAATAACTGACCCTTGTAAAATATCATCAAATTTGTTTGCAAACCCCGATAAAGTTTGATAAATCTGTCATAGCTCAATCTGAACTGTGACCCATTGAATCCGTGAAGGTGATTAATTCCTTCTATAAAACATATACACAGTCCATCAAGCTTAATTCGAGAAATTCTGACCCTGAATGAATGCACAACCCCTGAATACCACCAATAGCAACTCGAATCGACTTCAAACTTTCCGAAAACCAATCAAAGTCCTATCACCCATTAAGGGCGACTAATTTTAGTCCTTTAATATTCTGAAACTACTCACTCACTATCTGATTAGTAATACCCACCACATAACACCACCATGAATACGGTCTCATCTTGAAAATACAACTCTAACCTTCACATTATAGGGATCTCCAAAAATCTTCTCCTTTAAACCACACTAACTCATCCACTGTAGAGTGTTACGAAATTATCGAACTATGCATCACACAAAGCCACTTCCATAAGCCTTGACCAATATTAAAGTCATTGTTATTAGTCAACCACCACCTCCCATTGGCCCACGACACAACCAAACATATCAACTCGACACTGAACCTTTATGTCTATTCTACTATGTATAACCGCCATATTCCAGAATCACTAGCTCTCGATTCCACGATATCCTTACCATTCCTCTAAACACGAAGAACTGATGAACATATTCTTTACTGAAGGACCAGGACCACAACTGCCCAACATCTTAAGTCTCCACTCGTCACAAGTAACATTGTTTTCCGATCTAATACCGATAACCACCTTCCTCAAAGAACCTATAAACCATTACAATATAGTCACGTCGAAACCCAACTTAACTTTTCACAACCGAATACGAAATCCACTCTCGTACAAATTACAACCTTAACCTGACGAGCATATCAGATACCAATTGTTCCCTTCTTAATGGCAGAGATTACCAATCAAATTCCTCTTTCGTACACCTCCGTCCCATTAACCCGAAAGTGCTCATACCCAAATACCCTAAGAAATCTTACTTTGCTATGCGTTTCCCACAAAAGTCGCCCTTCATGTCTTTATTCTCAAGTTCTTTTATTTAGTACACGCGATCACTATACTTTTACCCAAATTCGATGATCCTTACTAAAATTACACTCGTGCCACGCACACCATCAAAATACCTTGACGAAGTTGAAACTTATTCCCAAAACTAATCATTTCTCTAACAAATCATACTTGTTAAGTCATAAATGCACTTCTGCGACTTCCGAGCAACCCAACACTGAAAACCCCGAGATCATGTGACCTTTTGTAACATCTCTCCCATTTCTCAAGACAACCCACATAATGAACAAGTCTCAATCACCATCCCACACAACGAAAACCTCAAGCCTTAGATGGATACTGAACTTAGTCACGCATCTAACTCAGGAAGACACATCAGGTACCACACCCAGACACTTCATAACAATACTGCTCGCATAAGAGTTTAGGAAATGAGTTTCCACTATTCATGGGAGAATAAGACAAGGAAATTCAGATACCAAATTTAAATCGACTAGATACTAATTTGATTGAAGTAGCACGAAAGAATAAAAGAATTAGAAGTTTCCCAAATATTCAATAGCCTCTCGTAGATAAGTACGGAGCTTATTGTACTGATTCGTAAGATTCTACTAGACATGCTCTTGTACTTCTAAGGCCGGTAACCTAGGGCATTGATACCAACTTATCAAGACCCAATTCATGAATCGTGACAGCACCTACACTGTCCCCCAGGTAGGCGAACCATTCCCAACTTATTTCAATCATTCATAAGAATTACGCGAAAATAAACGATGATTTAGCTAACAGATTCAAATTATATAAATGATAAGTGCGAAAGTAAGAATAACCCCAAAATCTAGTCTAGACTAGTACAAGAGTCACTATTGCACCGATACAAGTCTAATAGGAAGTATAAATCTCAAATGTGTCTCAAGAATACAAAGTAGACAGTTAAATACAAGGAGAGTCTCCGAATATGGATCTAGCCCAAAAGCTCACCCTGGAATCTGTATCAAGTAGACTCGAATCACCCTCGAGGACGGGAACTGGAACTAGTAACAAACTCTGTACTTAAAGAAGAGTAGCATCAGTACAAACAACAAGTACTGAATAAGCATCATAGGCCGACTAAGATTAGTTCACGCATATAAGCGTAAAATAAACAATATAAGCTGATAGGCACATAATACCCAAACCATAGTCACCGAATATCCCATAACATAACCGAATCACAACCTAAGATGATGCGTCTAAACCACAACTCTGCCGATTCTCAATAATCTCAAATGATAACCACAAGTCTAAGTTCTGAACCTAGGCAGAGTCACTAATCTGCAATCTGACTTAGCCTATAATCCGATCTATGCCACCACAATGATACTAACAAACCATACCAAATAAGACGTACAAAGCCATATGATGATGTAGAATAAAATGTAATGATGTGCAATGCAATACACTGGCCAAATGCCTCAAACCTTTACACACATGCTAAAGGCATTGTTCGTATAATAGTCATGACCCATGGGGACCCGTGAAGTCCATGTACCCCTCGCTTAGGATAATACCTCAGATCACGAATCCACTCGCTCTGAAACAAACCTCGAATCACGAGTTCACAAATAGGACAATCCTCACCCCCTGTCAAATGTGCCTTATATATATCACAAGATGGGCCACCTCCTCACCCCTATCAAATATGCCTTATATATTGTATGCAAGAAGAGTATTCAAAATAAGGTTCAAGTCTAGAACCCCAATATGAAACACCAACTAACAAGTAAGCATGATAAATCAGTGAAATCAAATGCCAATGAAAGTATGAGTCATAATGCCATAAGTCATATCAGGACTTAGATAAATCAGCTCAACCATGGAATGAATCATACAAACCATGTTAATCAACATAAAGAGTCTATGACATCCATTACTTTCGAATATAACAAGTACACCACACAACTAAGCCTTGTGTCACCTAAAGTTCTCCATTTTCTCATGTATCATCATCAGTACCAAGTCATAATTCTATATCAATATATTTGTAATGAGAATTTATGCCATGCATGATATAATCATAATTATACAACATGATCCAGGCCTAATCTCATTATCCTTCCTTTCTTCAATGATAAATCATACAACAAAAGAGAAATGAGTGCAACAAGTATCACAGCACATCAATTAAGGCACAGGGAAACAAGCCACAATCAACCAACCTAATAGAAAACCATCCCAGATCACCACAGTACGAATACAAATACCCCATCACAATGCGTAAATAACTACGACAAGCCGACGTAGTCAGAATTCAAACCAACCTAGGTAATATCCAACAAGACATCATGCCTGAAGACCTAATCATGCTTTATCCCATTAATTCTACACAATATATACGTTTCGCTAATCAAAGTCTAACTAAGGTAAGTCGTAACCTACCTCGAATGCAGAACAGAAGCCACGAACAACTTCACGCGAGCCTTCTATTTTTGAAGTGCCTTAGAATGATAATAGTCTAGTAAATAGCATCGAAAGTAAGTAAATGACCACGAGAACCAACTAATCGATCGAGAAATCAATTCGGCAAAGGTTACTCAAAATACCCAAAATACCCCTAACGAGTCACGAGGGCAAAAGAGAAAATTATGGGTGAAATTACCTTACTAGTAGTCCCACCAATCATAATCCTTAAATTCATTGGTTTCTAATCACATTAGACACTTCAATCTCATCAATTAGTCCAAATCCCTAATTTGGGTGAAACCATAAGGTCCATACATAGATTTTTGGACGATCAAGCAATTCAACCCTAGAATGTATTAATCTACACTTCTAGATGATATAAATTGTAAGTTAATCAACAATAATCAATTTATACTAAGAGTTTCATGATGAAGAGCCTAGGTCTCATCACCCACCACTCTAGGACCTTAAACCACCATGGAAACTCAAAGAAGAAAGGTAAATAAGCAAGATAAAGGGTTGAAACTTACCCCAAAGATGATACCACCAAGTTTCTTCAATATTCGTCTCCCCAAGCTCTTAGAATTAGGTTTTTGGTGAATGGGACTTAAGAATTGAAAATTAGGCATAAGTAAATGATTCTGGTCCGAGTAATCCGCCACAGCGGTCCAAGTTCCGCTGCAACTGACCCACTATCGCGGTGGTGGTCCGCTATGGGGACCTTGGAACCATGGGAAGACTACCACTATAGCGGTTGCCCCAAAGCTTCCCAAGTCCCGCGCCAGTGGACCAGGCCACTTCGTGACAGGTCCGTTGTGGAGCACAGGTCCTCGCCGCAGCGAGTACCACACACCAGAAGATTTTTTGGTTTGTCCATCAATTCTTCCCAAAACCTGACATTCATCCGAGACGTTCCAGATGCCAACCAAAGAAGCGGACACACTAAAAAACCTGCTACGAACTCACCCGTGCCTTCAGAATTCCCAACGGAGGTCTTTTTGACCAAGTCAATTCCCAAACGGATAAAATCAAGTTTCCAACCAAGTACCCAAAACGCAACCAAATACCTCGGGAATCTAACCATCCAACCCACCAAATCATAATCGACCCTTTCGGACCTAACGAAAATCAAAAAAAGATCCGTTTATCCAAAAGTCAACTATTGGTCAAACGCTTTCACTTAAGGATTCTAAATTCTTCAGTTTTCACTAGAATCACTTTATAATCTCAGGAATTAGTCAACAGGGGTAAAATGGTCAAAAGGCACATAACGTTAGGTTTTTACAGCAATGGGCTATGGGTAAGATTAGGATTGATATAATTGATTAAAGTTTGCTCAAATGAAGCAAGGGTTCTTTCGGGCAAAAAGTCATGATCAGGCTTGTGGCGTGTGTCTATGCGTTTTTAAGAAATTGTGGTGTGAATGACGACTTCAGAAGGTGTGAAAGAAAGGTTAGTGGAATCAGAATATTTTACCGGTTCAGAGTGGGCTATGATTTGTGGTTATATCTAAAGAATTGTGGTGATTAGAGTTATGATTGGGGAATCAAGTGATTGAGTACCGAGATTTGGTTATATCAAATCAGAGAAGTCAAGCGGAGATAGTTCTTTTATGTGGGGATCAGTTGTGAAGGAAATTTCGGGTATGAAGGAATGTAAATTTAGGTATTTGAGTTAAGTTAAAGGTAGTTTGATTAATAAGGACTAAAGGTACAATCGGTGTATCTCTTGCCCACAGAGGATTCCATAAGGTTATAGTGGAGAGTCTTTGGTTTCTCTTCGGTGTTCGTACTCTTCTTCGTAGTTCGAGGACAAATGATTGTTTAATTGGTATTTGATGTAACGACCCATTTAGTCGTTATGGCACTTTTGACCCATTTTCCCCCGTTGACCTTTCCCCTAGCCCTGTTAGTATGATTTTGACCCGCGGGGATGGGCGACATGGTTCCCGAAGTCATCGGGCAATTTTGTTTTGTGATTTATAAGAATTAGAGCTTTAAGTGAAAAGGTTTGACCAATAGTTGACGTTTGGGTAAACAGACCTTTTTCGAAATTTTGTCGATTTCGTGAGGTCCGAAGGGTTGATTATGATTTGGTAGGATATTTGGTTTGGTTCCCGAGGCAGTCGGGGGAGTTTTGTCCAATTAGTTGAAAAGCTAGTTTTAGCTGTTCGGGGGTTGACCAGGTCAAATAGACCTCCGTTGGGAATTCCGATCCATGCGTAAGTTCGTAGCGTGTTTATGTAGGTTGCATATCTGGTTTGTGTCCGAGAAGTCTCAGATGGGTGTCGGGATTTTGGATGAAATCTTGTTGAAACTAGACTTCTGCTGGTTTCTGGTGTCTCGCCTCGGCGAGTGCAGTTGCACCCCGGATGATCCTCCCCTGCGGTGCTTGGCCCGTAGGTGCGAGCATCCTGGTCATTTAATGAGTTTCACCCCAGTGGGCAGTCATCCGCTGAGGCGGTACCGCTATAGTAGGCCTCTGTTCGCAGGAGCGGGTGACTCTGAATTAGAAAACCTTTTTTAATTCTAACTTTGAAACCATTCCTCCTATTCACTAAATTATTGATCTAGAGAACAATAAGAGTGATTTGGAGAGCTGTTTGGTAGGAATCTTCAGTAGGGTAAGATCTTTACCCTCTTTATTGCTTACATTATGAGTAGTAGGGAAATCTATGGTGATTATGAATAGGGTTAGTTGGGGAAGATGAACTTCAACCTTATTTTGGGTATTTAAATTTTAACTTTGAAATTGAGTTTAATTGGAAAATCTTATCTTGCTAGAATAAGCATTATTAGGTCTTCGAAACATGAGGTTGGGATGGATATACTCTTAGGTTGGTATGACTTCTGATTATGTGGGCTTGTCGCTGTTATTGTACGCATTGTGACTTATGGTGTACTTGTTATGTATGAAAGTGAAGTGATAGGATAGATTCACTATGGTGATTAAAACTAGATTGTTGACTCTATTTTTATGGTTGATGTGATTTATATAAGTCCTGATATGGCTTATAGTGTTTGTGACTTCCATAGCATGTTCATTGGCGTTGACTACATTGATTTAGCATTATTGCATTTGTTCACTCATACATGATGGAAATGGTTCAGAAATGATTTGATGGAAGAAATATGGTATCGATGATGAAAGATTTATGGCAACTATGAAAGAAAATGTGACACTTTTGATGAAAGTATAATGTGAATCCGAGATCTGAGTTCTATTCTGGAGCGAAAAATATGTGAATCTGTGATCCGATATCTGTTCCGGAGCGGAAGGTATGTGCGCTCGTGATTCGAGGTCTATTTCAGAGCGAGTGGTACATGGACGCCATGGGTCCCCCGCGAGTCATGATTGCTGAGACGTCGAGATTCCGTTCAGAGCATGTGTGTACAGGTTGAGATACTAGCCATTGCATTGCATGACCTACATAGCATTGCATTGCATATGATTACATTTCATGCACGACATCATATGGCACTTTTATTATTGATTCTTGCTGTTGATTGTTGGATTCTTCTTCTGGTAAAGATCAACTATTTGACTTAACAGCATTGTGGTTTAGTGGCCTTACCTAGGCTTATGACTTGTAGAGTTGAGTTTCTATATGCCTTCTGGCTGGTGGAATTCCTTGATTTTGTGGTGATCTGATATGTGAGTATGCCTGATTTCATCACATTTTGCGTCGATTGACTGGAATTGTTAGTTGTATTCTGATGTGGTTACTAGAGGAAATAATGGAGACTTGAAAGACTTGTGCTTATGTGCTTCACCTTATGCGATGATTCAGTTGTGATATTCTATGACCGAGTGGTTACTATGTGCCTATCTCTTTTATTATGTAAATTTTGTGCCTTATATACGCGAACGAATCTTAGTCGGCCTATGATGCCTACTAGTACTTGTTGTTGTACTGATACTACATTGCTGCATTCTTTTCTAAGTGCAGAGTTTATTACAGACTTCACATCGAGCCCTCGTGATTGAGTTTCTTGAGGCAGTCAGTTGGAGTTTCCAGGGTGAGCCATGTTCCGATCCACTACCGGGAGAACTATTCTATCATGATATTTTTCCCTTGTATTCGAGACAATATTATTCAAACTTGATGTATTTCTACTATTCAGACTTATGCACTTACTTAGTAGCGCTTGCACTGCGACTTGACAAGATTCCTTAGGTAGTTGTTGTACTTCCGCGCTTACATACTTTATATGATATGAGACTGCTTTAATAATTCTAATTCCTTTGTATGCTTGAAATAAATGTTGAATAAGGGAGAATGATTAACATCCCCAAACATTGAGAGTTAGCCTTACATACCTGTAATCGCTCCAATCAAATGAACTAAACATCTTCTTTGACGAAGAACACCCAAACTCTAGCTTTGAATATCTTGAGAAGGATTTACCTTGGAAATCCTATGTCTTGGTTGAAGAATCATGTTATTAAACATGAATTAATGTTAGAATTTCTTAGGAATTGTTAGAGATATCTTATCTGACGTTGGAGGATGAGGAAAGGAGAGGAGAGAAACGACTGCTTAAGGCTTTAGAACAAACTTGGAAAGTCAAAAATGACATAAAGTCGTCTAAGGGTCGCTTTTATAGGCCTGGGACGAAGTACCCTTTGGCTCGCTGAGCGAGCTCCAAAGAGAGCTCACCCCTCTCTGGACCTCGCTGAGCGAGCTCCAGGGAGAGCTCAAACCTTGCTTTTTCCGTCGCTCACCGAGCTCCCAGATCGCTTTGGCGCCTGTGGAATGCGCTTCAGTAAAATGTGTATAACATTTTGTACAGATCTCTGTTTTGGCTCAACAATATATCGTTGGAAATGTATTTCAAAGAGCTACAACTTTCATGTTTTAAGTTTTCTCAAATTCTTAACAGATTGTCATGGTTTATGCACCTCACTATCCGTCTTGATTCCAAAACAACTATTTCCACCCAAACTCATCCCGAAGGAATTTCATATGGCTAAAATGTCGCGTCAACACGCATTTAAAACATTCACACCTAATCTAGATTTACATGTATGGGGCGCACACACACATTAAAGAAACTCCACTAGACACGGCTTCATGGACTCCCTGGGACACTTGAACTGAGTGCTCTTATACCAATCTTGTCACTCCCCAAACCTAGGCCTGGACGTAACACGGCACCTGGTGCCACTACATGTGACCGAGCGAACAACTGGCTGGCTGAATCAACATATGATAACAAAACATACTGAATGCGAAAATAAAACTAACAAAGGATGATATACTAAAAGTCTGACTGTATAAATCACTAAATGTGGAATTACTAAGCAAAGTCTGAACATAACAAAGTTTCCAATCATGGCTAACATAAAAAGCATGCGACTTTGACTGACTACTACTCTAGTCTATGAAGTCTATAAAGAGTACTAAAAGTTTACCGGAACAAGGTGTCACACCCTAATCTTACTAGGGTGTGATGGGCACCCGACCCCATATTCGGAGCCGAGCGAACCCGCTGACTCTTATTACATGCATAACCTCTTTGGACTTCTAAATCAAATAAACATGAAATACATAGTAAGGCTTTCAGAATCTTCCTTTCCATCGTACTCAAATCAAATAGAATCTGTAATCACATGGACTTTATAACATAACACAAAATGACACATCGGCTGATGGAGCCGCTTACAAGACTGACTTCCGATACCCACAACTCTGTCTGCAAAGTCTCTAACTCCAATCAAAAATCATAACATACAAACTCCGACTCGGCAACACTCCGGAAGGAAGTCGAGCTTGCCAATCTCGCTAGAACATCTTCTAGTAATATCTTCCACTCATCTGGGTGTACCTGCGTGGCATGAAACGCAACCCCAGAAAAAAGGGGGTCAGTATGGAATATGTACTGAGCATGTAAGGCATGGAATACAGAAAAGAGGATCATAACTGAAACAGAGATTTACCAGAATCAAGTATGACCTTTTAAAACATCAAAGCACTTGCCCTTTTTAAATGAAAATCATGCATATCCATATCATATATCCTATATACAAATAACGTGTCCCGGCCCTCCAGTGAGGGACTCGGTGGATAACATCATACATTGCCACACCATATATCTTGTATGTATATAACGTATCCCGGCCCTCTAGTGAGGGACTCGGTGGATAGAATTATGCATGTCAGCATCATATACCATATATACATAACGTGTCCCGGCCCTCTATTGCGGGTCTCGGTGAATAAAGTCATCATATGCCGTCTTGGCCGCCATCCCCGTATCATCATATCATCATATACATATACATATAACGTGTCCCGGCCCGCAAGTGAGAAGGACTCGGTGAACAATACAGTGGAGTACGCACGAGAACATATCCTGGCCCGGGCTCAGTGAAGGACATATTGAGGCATCCACGAGCAGAGTAGTGAGAAACTATATGCATATAAACCAAGATTCGATAGATAGGTACGCAAATCGACACTTGAGGATCATAAACACGTTTTGAGTCAATCCAAGTTAGTAGTACAGAACCTCCTACGAACGTTTCAGAAGCCATTTTTGGAAAATCAAAGCAACAATCATATTAGGTACCTTTCGAATATCGTTATGGATCAAATCAAATAGAGCTTTTGGAACCATATGTACGTATCAAAATATATCACAGACTCAATGGAATAATCAAACGTACCATCACTTGAAGATCAAAACATTAGTCATATCAATTGTCTCTTGAATGCCATTCGGAAACATATCAAATAGAACTTCGGACATCATAGATTTGCATCAAAACCATATGAAATAGCTTGTGGAAATCAAGAACGTTAGCCATCCTAGTGGCTCTACGAATAGGAGTTTCTTTGGAATCATATACATATCGTCTGTTCGTTTCACAAGGATCATGCCAAAAGAAAGAAAGGGTAAGCCTTACATACCTGCTCCGCGTCCTATTAGCTACGCTTAATTGTCCAAGCTCGCTATCGCTAGTCTACATTCAAGAAGATTGACACAATCATTAGACTCATTATCATATACTTGTCTTAATCCTTCAAATGAGTTCATTTATAATCTGCCGAAATTTCGGCAGCATTTCCCCTGTAAATACACCATCCCCGAGAATCTAACTCGGCCAATTTATCAACAACAAACCCGAGAATGCAACTCGGCCAATTTATCAACAATAATCTGAGAATTCCACTCGGCCACATTATCAACAATAATCCGAAATCTTCCAAACTTAATAAGGACAACAACAACACATTGCTTTCTTCCAAATTCATGAACTACACCAACAATCTACACATTAAAAACTTCATCAATCAATTCAAAATATATTCTAACGTTAGTAACTTCTTTTACATAATTCGACAACATTTTACTTATGTTCAATTCAATCACAACAACCAACTTACAATCTTCCAAACTCAATAAAATCAACACATTTCTCACCTCCTAATTCATGCATTATATCTACAACCACACATTGACAACATTATCTTCACAACACAAGAAACCATGCTAGTGTCATATTAATTCCTTCAATAATCCCACAATGATCACAACTTCATTTCCAAGTTATCAAACCTTCATTTTCATCATGGAATCCACAACAACAACAATCAAAGCACTAAATAAAATCAATTCATCATATCTACACAACACAACACATATACGGCCAAGCACCAACTTACACGGCTACAACATAGCATCCACACTTTCATGAATTTCATCCATTTCTTCACTCTACAACATATACAAACCATCCATAACATATAAAAGAGGATCAAACCTTACCTTTTCCACTTAGCTCTTCAACTTGGCTAGAGTTGTGCCTTGCAAGAATGAATGGTTTTATTGCTCCAACAACCACTCCATGTTAATTAGGGCCTTCAAATTAGTTGGAATACTAGAAGAAAATAATTGTTCTTGATCAATTTCCATGGGCCAAATTTTTGAACCATGGCCGAATGGCCCCTTCTTCTTTTTCTTTCTTTTTTTCTTCTCAAGCTTCATGAATTTGTGGTGACAAATATGACTAATAAGTCATATATATACATACATATTTCATCCATGTGGGCCAAATCCCACAACACTTGGACGGCCACAATGGTCCCTTCAAGAAATTTCTTGAGTTTCTTGTGAAATTCGCATTTTGCCCTTAGCCTTTCACAATATTACCATGAACCTCTTTGCGAATTTCCCTTTTTACCCTTAGCCTTTCTCAATATTTCCACATTAATAATTTTCATAAGCAACTTGTGTACTAAACAAGATCAAAATATGGCCTTGCCCTTAACTTCTGGCAATTATCTTGAATTATCCGAACGTACAAAATACGGACTGTAACATCCTCCCCCCCCCCCCCCCTTTAGAACATTCGTCCTCGAATGTTCAACTGATCTTATGGGGTTTTATAACACTTCGGGGGGTCCCTCTTATAGTTGTCCTTTTCTTCATGCCCATTCCTTATCTTTTACCCTATTTTCCTTATAATCGAACTCCTTGGTCTCTACATGAGTCCTTATTCTGTGTCATGGTTTTTCTAATCCACTGCACCAACTCATTATCCTTGTCCTTCCCAGGTCATCGTTTCTCTGTTACTGTTTCATCACAATGCCTTAATAGAAGTCATGTTTTGGTACGTAACCTTCTCATCTGGCGATCCAATATGGCCACAGGCTATTCCTTGCCCTCATTTTATCTACGGTATTGCAGTCTCACTTACCATGCCATAAGTATCCATCGGCCTTTGGTGTTCTCCTTTCTTCGCCCCCTGTTTCTTTATATCTTTGTCACTATCCCTTTAATCTTTCATTCTAAATATTTATCCAAAAATCTTTATGTCTTTGTTACATAATGTTTCTTTACCATTTATTATCCTTCGCAGTCCAATTGCACTTATGGTAACTTATGGTCCGAGTTCACTTAACTTCTTAGTTCGCAACATCTTTGAGTTCTTACTACAACTTTTTCTTTACTTCCTTCCTCACACTTCTCGACACAAGTAAACTTGTCTTTGATTTCTTTGTATTGGCGCTCGTTTCGTCCATTGTTATTCCTTGTTGGCTCTCCGGTGTGGATTCTTTACAAATATGGTCGAGCATCGCTTCACGTTGACGATTCATATAATTTCATAGTGTATATTCTCGTGTTCTTTATAATTAATGGTCCATGAATTATTTTCTAGTATCCGGTGACCTCTTTTATTTCACTCACAGGCACGGCGTTCTTTCTTTCCTTCAAAAATTCCCAGGCTACCAATCGTTGATACTTTCGTTATAATAGTCGTTCTCGTCCGAAATATCCTTTGAATCTTATCATTTTTCTCCATTGTCCTTTGTGGACTTAGCTTATAGCCATTTTCTTGCTCTTTTTATTACTCTTCAAAACATGTTGTTGCGTACTTAGGTACGGCACAAATTTGCCCGATATGAGGGATTCAAATCATGGCATAAACATATCATAATTCATGTTGGCACGAAGCATTCTCTTAAGGTGTCTTCCATTCTTTCCCTTCATGCCGGCCTCACGATACACTCATTGTCAACTCGTTTCTACTTCTTTCATGTATTCTTCTGATATGCCGATATGTTTTGAACTCTGGCCCCGAGCTATTAAATTTTCCCCTTCTGGAGCCTGACAGTGTTGCGATTCCTTTTAAGTCCAATATAATATGTTCTCCCCCCCCCCCCCCCCCTTTATAGGGGCTCCTTATATGCCAACAATCTCCGAGTATCCTTGTCCACGATAATTACCTACCGCCCTTCACTTTCTTCTTAAAGCCGGGGTTCCTATCGCTAACTCGTTAAGGTATCCTCTTTACTCCTATGGTTAAAGATTTCCAATTATTTTACTCCCAAACGTTCTCTTCTTCCTTCGACTAACCTATTAGTATACCTTTCTACTTTCATCCTTAACCCTCCTTGGGTTCCTTCCTCCTCGAACACTTTTTTTCTTTTGCTATTTGTGGCATCGGCTCTGGAGTTCATGGAATTTTTACTTTAAATGCGCAATCCCGTTCTATTCTTAAATTATCCTTTTGGAAATCTCCTCCATGTCTGAGGCAACCGTGTTAGTTTTACCATACATTTATCCCTTTACATACTTCTCACCTTAACACCGTCGCAAGGCCTAAACATTCTTTCTCTTACTTCACGTTCCTTGTCGTGGTCACTATTACTTTAGCCCCACTTATTGAAATTGGTTCTCGAACCTCACACATTCCTCTTTTGTTCTATATTACCACACTTTATTCTTTTCACGTTCCTATCTTTGAGTCTTTACTCAAGTAGTTTCATGTTTTGCCGGTAATTTCTCTCGGGGCTTCCCTTACCGGGATTTCTTACCTTTCATCTTTTTACGACATTTTAATCTCCTTGTCTTCCATTTACTCACACTCTTTCGTTTCCAAATATCGTTGTATTAAAATTTCCAGTCTTAACCTGTAGTAAAAATAAGATCAGCTTACCTTGTAACACTTGTACCATCTATCTTTGCTGTCACTTGAACTTCGGTACCCTTGCTCGATTGAGGCCTTCCTTACCGTAGCGCCGGTTTCTGGGACTCACATGTCCACCGATACAATCACATGTGAGATATCATACGCATTCATATATATATAATTACTATCAACTAGCCCACAAAATACTTCCAAACGCTATTCAAGCCTATCCAAATTCCAGAGCTATGACGCATTTTCCTTCTCTTCACCAGTCTAGTCTGCCTCATCCTACGCGACCTCTTATGGTCTCCAACCATCCCACACACTCTAGTTTCCCTTAGGCTACTCTAACTTCTCATTTGTCGCTTATGTCTAAATCTATAGGATTTCTTGCGCACTTCCCAGGGGGTCACCCATCCTAAGATTTCTCCCACCTTAGCACATTTAACCTCGTAACTTCGATGGAATCCGGTACCTTAATGCTGATATAATCGCGTCCACTTCCTCGCATGACCTTTATTACATGATCTGGAGCAAGTCGAAGTCTTACAGATTCCGAGACATTCTCGTAACACGTCTTTACTTTTACAATTACTATTTTACCCTTTTCAATCCTCAATATTCACTTTTCACTTATGTGTGTACTACTTTTCGTCCTAGATTCCTAGATTCCCGATAGTAGTGATCGCACCTTCATCGCCATTACTTATAAGTACTCAGGTATCAGTATGTTTGGATTCCCACTTACCATTCTTATATCATAATCTACAGCAAAACTGATTGTCGACTTTCTCCGAATCCTCCAACAGACCTTGCTCCTACTAAACCTCGGATGTTATCCATTTTAATCCTTCAGACCGCTAATCGTCTTTCTCACAATCATTTTTCACGCCATGCCCGAATCCGTAGCTCCTCTAAAATATTACATCCCGCTTATTGTCTATTTACGATATTTCCTTTCCACGCTCTTCCTGTTAGGTGTTCCAGATCAAATAACATGATTTTGAAAAATTCTGACCGGGTCTCCTTTACAAATTCTTACCATTCAAAATATGTACGCAGCAAATACCAACAATGCCTTACAGAGCATACGGCTATATATCACATTCTAGCCATCCAGAGCTTCCAATTTCAGATAACAGAACAAATGTATCAAGGCTTACTTCTATAACTTTCCATATCATCACTTACCTCCTTCCGTCGTATGTAAGGCTTATATAAGGAATTTCATTTTCCTATGACTTGGCTCTATCGCACGATCTAAGACAGAAAGAAGGTCAACAATCCCTATATGCCCCGCAGCCTCCTGTTTATAAATATGGCCGGCTTTACACCCATAAACAGGACTCTGCTGGATACGACTTTGCAGACAACCCCTAGGACAACCTGCTCTGATACCACTTTGTCACACCCTAATCTTACTAGGGTGTGATGGGCACCCGACCCCATATTCGGAGCCGAGCGAACCCGCTGACTCTTATTACATGCATAACCTCTTTGGACTTCTAAATCAAATAAACATGAAATACATAGTAAGGCTTTCAGAATCTTCCTTTCCATCGTACTAAAATCAAATAGAACCTGTAATCACATGGACTTTATAACATAACACAAAATGACACATCGGCTGATGGAGCCGCTTACAAGACTGACTTCCGATACCCACAACTCAGTCTGCAAAAGTCTCTAACTCCAATCAAAAATCATAACATACAAACTCCGACTTGGCAACACTCCGGAAGGAAGTGGAGCTCGCCAATCTCGCTAAAACATCTTCTAGTAATATCTTCCACTCATCTGGGTGTACCTGCGTGGCATGAAACGCAACCCCCGAAAAAAGGGGGTCAGTACGAAATATGTACTGAGCATGTAAGGCATGGAATACAGAAAAGAGGATCATAACTGAAACAAAGATTTACCAGAATCAAGTATGACCTTTTAAAACATCAAAGCACTTGCCCTTTTTAAATGAAAATCAAGCATATCCACATCATATATCATATATACAGATAACGTGTCCCGGCCCTCCAGTGAAGGACTCGGTGGATAACATCATACATGTCCACATCATATATCTTGTATGCATATAACGTGTCCCGGCCCTCTAGTGAGGGACTCGGTGTATAGAATCATGCATGTCAGCATCATATACCATATATACATAACGTGTCCCGGCGCTCTATTGCGAGTCTCGGTGAATAAAGTCATCATATGTCGTCCTGGCCGCCATCCCCGTTTCATCATATCATCATATACATATACATATAACATGTCCCGGCCCGCAAGTGAGAGGGACTCGGTGAACAATGCAGTGGAGTACGCACGAGAACATATCCTGGCCCGGGCTCAGTGAAGGACATATTGAGGCATCCACGAGCAGAGTAGTGAGAAACTATATGCATATAAACCAAGACTCGATAGATAGATACACAAATCGACACTTGAGGATCATAAACACGTTTCGAGTCAATCCGAGTTAGTATGAAAAAGTTATGGACGTTTTAGTACAGAACCTCCTACGAACGTTTCAGAAGCCATTTTTGAAAAATCAAAGCAACAATCATATTAGGTACCTTTCGAATATAGTTATGGATCAAATCAAATAGAGTTTTTGGAACCATATGTACGTATCAAAATATATCACAAACTCAATGGAATAATCAAACGTACCATCACTTGAAGATCAAAACATTAGTCATATCAATTGTCTCTTGAATGCCATTCGGAAACATATCAAATAGAACTTCGGACATCATAGATACGCATCAAAACCATATGAAATAGCTTGTGGAAATCAAGAACGTTAGCCATCCTAGTGGCTCTACGAATAGGAGTTTCTTTGGAATCATATACTTATCGTCTGTTCGTTTCACAAGGATCATGCCAAAAGAAAGAAAGGGTAAGCCTTACATACCTGCTCCGCGTCCTATTCGCTACGCTTAATTGTCCAAGCTCGCTATCGCTAGTCTACATTCAAGAAGATTGACACAATCATTAGACTCATTATCATATACTTGTCTTAATCCTTCAAATGAGTTCATTTATAATCTGCCGAAATTTCGGCAGCATTTCCCATGTAAATACACCATCCCCGAGAATCTAACTCGGCCAATTTATCAACAACAAACCCGAGAATGCAACTCGGCCAATTTATCAACAATAATCTGAGAATTCCACTCAGCCACATTATCAACAATAATCCGAAATCTTCCAAACTTAATAAGGACAACAACAACACATTGCTTTCTTCCAAATTCATGAACTACACCAACAATCTACACATTAAAAACATCATCAATCAATTCAAAATACATTCTAACGTTAGTAACTTCTTTTACATAATTAGACAACATTTTACTTATGTTCAATTCAATCACAACAACCAACTTACAATCTTCCAAACTCAATAAAATCAACACATTTCTCACCTCCTAATTCATGCATTATATCTACAACCACACGTTGACAACATTATCTTCACAACACAAGAAACCATGCTAGTGTCATATTAATTCCTTCAATAATCCCACAATGATCACAACTTCATTTCCAAGTTATCAAACCTTCATTTTCATCATGGAATCCACAACAACAACAATCAAAGCACTAAATAAAATCAATTCATCATATCTACACAACACAACACATATACGGCCAAGCACCAACTTACACGGCTACAACATAGCATCAACACTTTCATGAATTTCATCCATTTCTTCACTCTACAACATATACAAACCATCCATAACATATAAAAGAGGATCAAACCTTACCTTTTCCACTTAGCTCTTCAACTTGGCTAGAGTTGTGTCTTGCAAGAATGAATGGTTTTATTGCTCCAACAACCACTCCATGTTAATTAGGGCCTTCAAAGTAGTTGGAATACTAGAAGAAAATAATTTTTCTTGATCAATTTCCATGGGCAAAATTTTTGAACCATGGCCGAATGGCCCCTTCTTCTTTTTCTTTCTTTTTTTCTTCTCAAGCTTCTTGAATTTGTGGTGAGAAATATGACTAATAAGTCATATATATATGCATACATTTTTCATCCATGTGGGCCAAAGCACACCACACTTGGACGGCCACAATGGTCCCTTCAAGAACTTTCTTGAGTTTTTTGTGAAATTTCCATTTTGCCCCTAGCCTTTCACAATATTACCATGAACCTCTTTGCGAATTTCCCTTTTTACCCTTAGCCTTTCTCAATATTTTCACATCAATAATTTTCATAAGCAACTTGTGTACTAAACAAGATCAAAATATGGTCTTGCCCTTAACTTCTAGCAATTATCTTGAATTATCCGAACGTACAAAATACGGGCTATAACACAAGGCCCCGACATACCTGTCTGTCTAAAATACTGAAAACATGATTGTAATAAGGATAGCACCCCGAAAGAACTAGGGCTCACCTTGTAGCTGATACAAGAATCCTAGTGAGCCGATCTGTCGTCCTGTAAATCAATACCTGTATTATGAAATGTTGGCCATGAGAAAAAGGTACGTCGGTACATTTGAATTGTATTTGTGTTTAATATAACTGAACGAAAGAATTTTAAGTAGGGTGCTTGGGAAAGGGCAGACCAAATCAATAAACATGTGTACATAATTAGAAACTAAAACAGATAACTGATAACTGAAGTGAACAAAGAAGTAAGGA